>NC_056750.1:301258244-301483244 GCF_019279795.1 Protopterus annectens
GCATTATCATGGAACTTATAAACAAAGACATTGGCAACCTTCAAACACTGGACCCCACCCAGTTTGGGTTTGTGAAGGGCCGATCTTGCCTCCTGAATCTGATTGACTTCTTCGAATCAGTCTCCAGAGCTGTGGATGAGGGGGTAAGGTGGTACACACAGCCAATCTGGACCTCTCCAAGGCCTTCTACACCATCCCCCACTCTGGAATCATAGATAAACTTACTAAGCTGGGCATAAATCCCTACGTCACTCGATGGGTTGCCAACTGGCTTACTGACAGAACCCAGACTGTAAAAGTAGCCGACTCCAAATCCAGCTCCAGACAAGTGAAAAGTGGAGTACCTCAGGGTTCAGTCCTGGGACCACTCTTGTTTGGCATCTACTTCTCTGAAGTACAGGCCAACACTAAGGGACTCTGGCTAACAAAGTTTGCAGATGACTGCAAACTGGGAGCCATTACTGAATCCCCAAATTATGTGGATATTCTACAAAAAGGCCTTACAGAAACAGATGCCTGGTGCCAGAGTCATGGGCTCAAGCTTAATGCCAAGAAATGTATAGTTATCCCCTTTGGAAAAAAACATATACCCATGAATTACCACATAGGTGGCAGGATGCTAAACATTGAAAGTGTGATGAGAGACTTAGGGACACAGGTGGACAGTGGTCTCACTTTCAATAACCACATCGCCACAACAGTCAGGAAATCCTTCTATGTGGCACACCTCATCACTAAGGGCTTTTCATACAGAAAAAAGGAGGTCATTGTCCCACTGTACTCATCCCTCATTAGACCCATTATAGAGTATAATGCCCCATTTGGTATGTACCTCACAAGACATCTGCAACAGCTGGGAAGGCCACAGAAATACCTCACTAAAAGAATCACAGGCCTAAAGCAGATTCCATATGCTGACCGTCTAAAAAAGCTCCAGCTATACTCTGTGGCATATCGTCTACTCAGAGGAGATCTCTACTTAACATACAAGGCCATGTCAAACCCTGAGCTGTTGGACATGCTCCACTTAAAGAAATCCCAACCCCCCAGAGCCACACGCTCCAGGAATCTAAACCTTGTCATCACAATGAACAAAACATGCTGGAGGGATAGGTTCCTGACCCAGAGACTCCCCATACTCTGGAATAGACTGCCCATACATGTTAAGCAGAGCGCCTCATTGGCCCTCTTCAAAAGGAACCTTGATGATTGGATGGGAGATAGGAAATTCACCCCGGGGATCATGTCAGTCGCCCTGCTAGACAGGGGCCCAGAGAAGTAAATATTGTGGGAAGAAATATCCAGGGAATTGTTATGTCTAGGCTTGCATAGGCCCTAGGGCCGATAGCCTAATACCAACCTATGGACCTATGAACCTATAAGTAAGTAAGTAAGTAAATAAATAAATAAATATTGGGTGGGTGGGGGGACAGGAGGGAACTACCCCATAGGACATACCCAGTTTATTACAATCTGAATAAAAAACACAGTTTGATAATCTGGGACAATCTGTCAAAAATACAAACTGATAATCTGTACTTTGTTGAAAGGCCTACTGCAAGTGCTTGCATGCTATTAGCTTGTGACACATTTGCTCGCTCCCACTTGCTCAAAAAGGCAAGTGCTCTAACTCCCACTAGCTTGATCTAACATAAGTATTTGCCGTCCCAACACTCGACCCTTTTAAACTGTATAGCCCTACCAGAGCTCTAACTCTAACCCTAAACCTCCCATTCAGTTCCTCAGCCGATTCCTCCTGCCCTAAACCTAAAACTCCAACCTACCCAAACCTATAATGCTGATTGCTCACTAAACCTAAACTCCATCCCCCCTCCCTAAATCTAAATTCCCCAGTCATTCCCTAACACTAAACTGCATTCCTGGTGCCTAATCTTAAATCTCCTCTCCCCCTCCCTAAACTTAAATTCCATCATCACTTCCTAAGCCTGAAACTCCATTCCCTCTATGTACTGCCTGATTCTAACACTCTACTGAACTCATATTTGAGTTTGAGTGCAAAAAGCACCCTTTATGAGTTACAAGATGCTTGTGTCACTGGGTTTGAGACAACGGTCTTCAAGCCCTTGGGACTTAAGCAATTGTAGCAGAATCTTTGTTGAAACATATTATTCAAAACTTGCATTTTTTTTTATATCCAAGATGTTCAACAATCCAGGATATCAGTAATTGTAGAAATAAAATAGCTGCTGACAGTATTTTATAGCAGCCTACTTTATCAATGTAAACCAAATCAGACTGCTTAAAACATCTCTCTGAATTGGCATAGCACCAGGTGTAGCCCCCCCCCCCAAAAAAAGAAAAAAAAAACAGATGCAAAACAGTGTTCTTGTAGGGGTCATTATTCCCTTACCTATTTCCTCTTACTTATACATTAAAATTCTAGGATTGCATAACCTCAGGAACGAGTAAAAACCCGTCATACCTTAGACTATACAACCTCAAAGCTACAAGAAAATCCTGGCACTTTACTTTTCATTGCCATTTTACATTTCAGTAAAATGCCAGTTTGATTACAAACGTTGAGTGAACTGTGATTTGAAAAATAGTGATTCAATGAGTTGTTAAAGAACCCACTGTGTAGCCCCCACCACACCTCCTTCATGCATGCAGCTGTGACCACCCAGCTTCACAACGTAATATAACAACTCTGATGTCACTGCACCTTAGTGTACATTTTACATTGAGTTCAGGGTTTAGGGTGAGTGTAGAACCCTATCTGTTCTATGGTCCTTGTTTTTGTTTTACAAAATTTCATAGTTTTTTTTTTTGTTACTTAGAGTAATAGGCAGGAGTCCCCGTGGACTATGATGTTTGCAGATGACATTGTGATCTGTAATGAGAGTAGGGAACAGGTGGAGGAGACCCTGGAGAGGTGGAGATATGCTCTAGAGAGAAGAGGAATGAAGGTCAGCAGGACTAAGACAGAATATATGTGTGTGAATGAGAGGGAGGATAGAGGAATGGTGAGGATGTAGGGAGTAGAGGTGGCGAAGGTGAATGAGTTTAAGTACTTGGGATCAACAGTTCAGAGTAATGGTGAGTGTGGAAGAGAGGTGAAGAAGAGAGTACAGGCAGGATAGAGTGGGTGGAGAAGAGTGTCATGAGTGATTTGTGACAGACGAGTACCAGTAACAGTAAAAGGAAAGGTCTACAAGAGGGTAGTGAGACCAGCTATGTTATATGGGTTGGAGACAGTGGCATTGACAAAAAGGCAGGAGTCAGAGCTTGATGTGGCAGAGATGAAGATGTTAAGATTTGCACTGGGTGTGACGAGGACGGACAGGATTAGGAATAAGTATATTAGAGGGTCAGCCCAGGTTGGAAGGTTTGGAGGCAAAGCCAGAGAGGCAAGATTACGTTGATTTGGACATGTGCTGAGGAGGGATGCAGAGTATACTGGGAAAAAGATGCTAAGGATGAAGCTACCAAGTAACAGGAAAAGAGGAAGGCCTAAGATAAGGTTTATGGATGTGGTGAGAGAGGACATGCAGGTGGTTGGTGTGACAGAGCAAGATGCAGAGGACAGGAGGAAATGGAAACATGTGATCTGCTGTGGCGACCCCTAACGGGAGCAGCCGTAAGAAGAAGAAGCAGGAGAAGAAGGAGAGTATCTTGTTTTTTGGAACTCAGTTTTGAATAACTGGTATGTAAAACAGTTTATGAGGCTGTGCTCCGACAAACTGGTAACCAATCCCCATTGTATGGGATAATGAGCAAAATTAAGGTAGAAAAGTAAATATGGAGGCTGTGATGAAAATGCAGCCAAGAAGAGCAGTGGAATGTTTATCATGTTACACCATCTCAAGGCATTTCCTGCATCAGTAAGAGGTAATAGGATGCTGATCCACACTAAAAATGAAATGTAACAGTCTCAGAATGGAAACAATCTTCTTTCTGCCATCTTCCACATACTACTGTGGAAAGGAAACCGTGAAAATAATTTGTTTTATTAGTTAATAATCCAGTGATTTCTTTTAAGATATATCCTACATCCTTTATGTCAGTGTTACACTAATATTAGACTGATGTGAATTCATGCATTGTGTCTTCCAATACTTTTACCCTTTTTTGATCAAACAAAATGCAAAGACTGGCCATATAGAAGCCAAAAAGTTACTCAAACATAAGAATTTCCCACCTACCAAGCTTTCCTAAATTTCCTTTTCAGATTACCACCACAGGACCTACTGAGCTCCATTAATGTAGCAACTTGCAATTTATTTCTTATGTTTTCAGACTTGGTTATTATTGCGACATCAGCTGCCTCTTTTGTCAGCCTGTAAACGTTACCTACCACCATTTTTTCCAGAGAAGACTGCTTTATGAATTACATTTAACAGTCCAAGTGCAGCTACCACCACTTTAATAAAAATGTATTTCTTCATGTATCTCCTCATTTTGTTACCTAATCTGTTTTCTCTTTGGCTACCTTGTCCTAAATTATCTTTTAATTTATGAAATGTCTTTTCTCAAAAGAACATTGTTATATCTTGAATGTAATTCAGTGTTTCTGTCCTGTCAGTCATTGTTTTATTTAGATTTCTTTGTAAAAGTACAGGTATTTTTTTATCTGTTTTTACAGGGCTTTGGATAGAGGTTCTGCACTATTTGGGGTGTTTTCCTCTTTGCCACTTCCACCTTAAATGTACCTTTCTGGAAAGGAAGTTTTAGACCTGGACACAATACTTGAGCTGAAGCCTTGTTGTGTAGGGGACTGCAGTCTCTTAGCTGGTGATATCCTTTACAATATACTGAAGCTTCCCTCTCTTCCATTTTTATCACACATCTTCAGCACCACTGTGGTTGCTGCTTTACCAATAACAAATACAACTAACTTTCTACATGGTTCCTGTCTTTCCACAGCCAGCAGCAGAATATTATACTTCCTATTCTGAAATGCAGTTGTGAAATCTTTGACTTGTTTAATACCTCTTCAGCATGCCTGTCATCTATATTAATATTAACACGATTAAAACCATCACCCTTAAATGTGACCCCATGGGCACTTTTTTTAGAATCATGTCCATATACTGCTAGCCCCAGAGATCTATCGAGTAACTAACTTCTAGGACTTTTAATCGCTGTTCTACTGCTAAGCGTGCAGCATACTAAACTCCATATGTTTCAGTCTGAATTGTCTTCCTTTATTTACAGAGCTGATCACTCGGTAATTTTAGGGTGCCAAATCTTCTCTGTTCAGGTGCTTTGGAGCCAGCAACTTCCTAATATTCTTCTATTTCCTGTATTATAGTACTCATCTAATCACTAAAAACAGATTTGTGGTTCATTATTTAAAATTTTCCCCATTTCTGAGAAACCGACCTACCCCAATCCTTATCCAGTTCTCTGGAATTTCTCCCATGTCTAAACGTCTAATGAGAAGTTAAATTGTACAGCAGCGGGTACTAAGAATAATGCAAAGATCTTGCATTATCCTATGATGTAGCCATGATCATTATATATAAATTGTATCCATTTAAGTTATATCTGTCTGAAGGGATCAGTGTCTTTCTTTTTCTGTTTCTTTCAGTGTTTAGTGTACCAGAGGACACAACCAGAACCAGTTTACCTGTAGCTGTCATTCTCACTTTTCTTTTTGCAGCTGTCACATATTGCCATCTTATAGTCTATGCCTCCTTTTCCCCTTCTTTTTTCCGGTCCTTTCTGTCTTGCTTTACAATTTACTCTCACTCATTTGTCCTCCTTTTCTTTTTTCTCCCCTGAGCCTACACTTACATAGACTCATGGGTGTCCAGCTAGGGGTTCCGTCCCTTATTTATTCAGAACTGTCTTTTTCGTTTTTGTTTTAGAAAGTCCATTCACACTACTGGGCAACAGCTACTTTGTCCAACAGAGAAATCAGAGTGAAACATCATGTAATTGATGAAGATGTGAGTTGTCTCCAAGTTTATGTGGTTGCACTGTGGCACCCCTTACTTGTCTGTACCATAAGTAGGGAGTCTCCATGTGTATGCGGTTGCACTGTGGCACACCTTACTTGTCTGTACTGTAAGTATAGAGTAATCAACATTTTGGTCTTACTAGACTTAGACAGTTGTATGGGAGTAGAATATCTTCAGAATTAGCCTGATACAGGTGTTTGTTTGCTAGATTTTGTCCACACTGCCCGTCGTTCATCAGACCCCTTCTGACCAGTTGGCCCATTCGTGTAACACGACTAGAACAAGGGTTGGTTGGGAGAGGCTATCAGGAATGGTTCAGCTATTGTTGTTAAGCTCTACCATCCCACTGTGCATGCTCAAATTGTGAGGCAAGAGGGTCACGCACTGACTCACCACACTAGATGCTCCTCATTTCCACAAGGGGCATAGCTAGCAAGCAGCCTTGCTCCCCATCTTTGAGCATGAGCAGTAGTGTTTCAGGTTATCAGTGAACTGTGGTGGTGGTGCTGCGGTAGTGTTGTCACCTCACAGTAAGACGTTGTCCTGTTCGATTCTCAGCTAAAGCGTCTTCTGTGTGGAGACATGCATGAATGGGTGTACCTTCGTTGAAGGTTGTGTGTCAGAGCTGGAAACTCGGTACGTAAAAATCTACTGCCAATCATTAGCGGACCGGAGTTCCGCTGTGGCGACCCCTAACCGGGAAAAGCCGAAAGATACAACAGTGAAGAAATCACACTTTCCTGTGTGTCCTATGAGTGTCTGCACCAAATCCTCCCTTTCTGAGAGAGGCGAGTGGGTCATGTCCCTTCATTCCTCTCCCTGGTCGCCTGGTTCCTGATGTGTTTGGGGCACTAACTGAATGCCTGTTGCCTGGCTCACAGTCAGAATTTCATCCCCCTGCACTACAAAGCCAAGTACATATGTGTGTGGTTTAATATACCTACAGACAATTTATGGGCCCCTGTCCTCTGATACTGTACAGGGTGACACAGCTGGGAGACACTTCTAAGATTTTTATGTCTTAAGGGTACTTCACTGCTGATGGTCCTGGCATTGTTATCTAAACATTTGGCAGAAGTCTAAATAACTTCTGCATTCATTCACTGACGTACATCGACTACTGAGCATTTGCTTCTTTTGGCTTGATCTCTGTCAAACTTGCCTTCTCTGCACATGCATAGACTAATTAATTCTCTTTAGGAGTGAAAGTGTTTTCCCAAGTAGCAAATTATGACAATGGCTGAAATAAAATAAAGACATGACAGTAAACATGATTTATTTATTTAATCAGTTATGTATGCATATGTATTCATGAATGCGGATATGTATGCTTATTTGTTTACTGGGGTAATGCACTGATGAAAAATGACCAATTGCATGCTCAGCCCAGCCTGTGAAGTACAATGAGAAACAACAGACTGAAGTTACAAAATCCATATGCAAAGCTTTGCTAGACAAGGTGATAAAGCAATAAACATTGAAGCAGCAATAACTAAACTAACATAAAAAATATACTAATTAGTAGAGGAGGACTATGTACATATATACAAATTGTTAAAGTCCAGAGGGAAGACAGATTGTCCAGAAGGGAACAGAAGTCACAGCGAGAGCTGCAGACAAAAGAGGTGAATAGATAGCACTGTGGCGATTCATAAAAGGACTAGAGTGGGTTAGTGAGAGGTTCTATTGAATTAAAGGGTAACACAGGGAGACCGAAAACTCACCTGTCACAAGTTCTTCTTTCATTAGTTGAGACAAGTTAAAATAATAATCAGGGGTAAAGCCCCAAATTAGGGTTCCTTCGTAATTGATAACCTAGTTACTTAAAAAGTTGATAGAGAAAAAATCTGAAGATGTGTGTACCTTCATGTTATTTAATGTTTACAACCTTCAGTGTTTTGTCATTAAACAAAACAAAAAAAAAGTACTATTTTTTTTTGATGGAGTGAGGAAAGAAAGGTAAATCCTATGCAGCTGAGATGTGTAGGCATGAGAAGTGACCAATGTTAAACTAAAGTAATTATATCTGGCATTCAGCCAGTCAATGTGCAAAATCATTCAAGTCTATTATGTAAATTCTGAATAACAAAAATATCTGTTCTACTCATATACATACCCTAAAGTCTCTTTTCCCCCAAGTCATGCGTGCAGGGTTTTTAAAGAGGCACTTGCTTTGGTCTTGGGGCATTTAAGAATTCTGTGGCAATACTTGCTTAGCTACAAGGTTGCTTACAAGGTTTTGACTGTTTGTAGATACAGAGCTCAGAATTGTTTTAGAGTTATATATTCTGTGGAACTTCTCAGCAAAACCTACACAAAGTCACCTGCTTTGAGCTATTATTGAAATTAATTTATTAAAAAGAAAAATAATTCTGAAAATAATCTGTAGCACTAAAAATTCTGTCCTGCTGTTTAAGTTTGAGAGAGGAAAAAAAAGCATTAGAATGTTTCTATGTATGTGCCTGCAACTCCCCGCCCTAGTTGCGGCTGAGTGCTCTGATTGGCCTGCGTTTCCATGGTAACCACAGATCCTGGAGGCCCAGGAGGAGCAGCAGGATGGTGTTGCTGGCAGGGTTGGCAATCTCAAGCACATGTCCCTCTGGATCACCTAGGAACTCGACAGACAGGCTGAGCGAGCAAGAGAACAAGAGACAAAGGCAAAAAGGGGAAAAAACAGCCTGTACAGAGTTTGTAATGCTCACTAGAAAAAGAAAGCCTGTAATCACTGGTATTACATCTTTGCTGCAAAATACACACATATAAAGTACCATGTCACAACGTCAGAATATAATGAAGCAGCAATAAAGGGTTTAAAAGTATAAAGAGGCAGGCAAAGACAGAAAAGAAAAAAGGAGTAGTTTATAGAAATTGAAAGGTGTTTTAAGAATTGCCCTCAGTTTTCTAAAGAGGTCATTCACATAATAAGGCTTACATAAATACAGCATCTTGTAATATGTGAAAGGAAAAAAAACTACACTAAGAAAAAATGGGAAAGATTATAAAAATGAAGGCTGAATTAAAGAAGGAAGCAATCAACTAATTAGTTTGCTACAAAGGAAGTTTTGACAGGGCGTTGAATAGATCACACTAACAGACAAGCTGAAGTCAAGTAAAGGTCAATGTTATGTATATATAGTATTGAGGAAAAAGTTGTACAGGCATTCATTTTGCTAAAAAATTCATTCTGTGCCAATAGTTTGGTGCAGAGCAGTATTAACAGTAGATTTTTGACATGGTTTTCTCTCTGGCCTGAGTACAGTGATGAAATAAATTCATTGTCCTTTATAGAGTGCTTCTGGGATTTATTTTATTTTTTACCTTAGATCTAGCCCCAGAATAGTGAATATAGAAAATTCCCACATATACAGTTTTTCTTGCTGATTCTGAGAAAAATAAATTTGACATTTGTACTACCTTATAGTGTATGAAATTATCTCAATAGCACAGAGGTTTAAAAACAGAAAGCAGTTTCTCAGAAGCCCTTTTTTGACATTGTTATTTTCCATAAAAACTTTATGTGACACTGTGCATTGAGAAGATCAGTAACTTTCTTAAGGGGCTTACAACATGAAACGAGGCACAAGCTGACATTTTCTTGTTACACTAGCAACTTCATTGCTGTTGTGTATGAACAGATTAAATAAACTGATAGCTATGTATGTATGTGTGTGTGTGTGTGTGTGTGTGTGTGTGTGTGTAATGGAATCAGGGAGACTTAATCATGGATAGGTACCTAATAAAGAAGGTGCCATCCATAAGAGATTGCTCTGAGAATTAGAAACGCCCGAGGTGAAGCATTAATTTCTTAAAGCAGCAGTGCTCTGCATGTCACTTTCTAACTAATGCTGGATACTGTTCCTGCTGCTTGTTTGGTTTTCCCTTTCTTTTCCCCCCTTTGTAGTTAGCATGCTTTGGATGACATAGTGAAGATGTGACTATTTTGAGTACACCCTTGCTTCTTCTGGTTTATATGGTCATGTTTTCTGCCACATTGACTTAGGAAGAGTTTTACGTTAGCATTTTAGGTTTGACTCTCTAGCACCCCATTTTTCAAATGACTGTTCTTATTGTAGACCCCATTATATAATTTTATATTTTACCACACATAGTTTCTGATCTTTATAGTTGTGTTGCCCCATGGTATACATGTCGTGTTACACGCTAATGTCCCTTTACGTGTAACTTATGTTGCTTGTTAATGTCCCCATATGTGTAACTTATGTTGCATGCTAATTTTACTTGCATGTAACTTATACTGCATTCTAATGTCCCCTTACATGTAACTTATGTTGCATGTTAATGTCCCCTTATGTGTAACTTATGTTGCATGCTAATGTCCCCTTATGTGTAACTTATGTTGCATGTTAATGTCCCCTTATGTGTAACTTATGTTCCATGTTAATGTCTCCTTACATGTAACTTATGTTGCATGCTAATATCTCCTTATGTGTAACTTATGTTGCATGCTAATGTCCCCTTACGTGTAACTTATGTTGCATGTTAATGTCTCCTTACGTGTAACTTATGTTGTAATATCTATTTGTTAAACAGTAAATGTAATGCTGATGTTTGGAGCTTCATTATAGCACAGTTGATTGCTAGAATGCTGTTCTAATGTTAATTTATTTACAGTTAAATAGATTAGACTAATATTTTATTGAAACAGTTTTGTGTTTTAAACAGAAAAAATGCAATGACTGGTGGTTAAAGGTTTTTATGTTGCTTCACAATTAAATGTTTAAATATGATTCATAACATATTGAATGGTACTGTAGACTGTTGCCGAGGACAATGAAATGTGAAAGAGTTATATTTTGCAGATGCTGTTAAACAACTGAGCTTGAATCACAGAGGTTCAGCAAAGCTGTGCAAAGAATGTTGATATGCATGATTTCAGATATCCGCACTCATCTATCACAGGTATCCAAACTCAAGAAAAATATGGGCTAATGCAACATTTAACCCTCACTCATTCATCATTCACACTGAAGTTTGGTGCACCTCAGAGAAGGAGTGATCAGTAGCTTGTTTCATGCTTTGTCTGGGGGGCTCTGAGATCAGACCACATATTAATCAAACAAATGAGCAACAACATCTCGTTCAAATGTGTCTCAAGCAAACGTGACATGACCAAGTGAAGACTTAAACTTGTATGCTTTAGCAGCTGTGTTATGAGCTTGGGTGGTCTCAACAATGACATCACAGCCATTACAGATGTGGATCTGAATGCTGCTTTAGCAAGTCAGTAAAATTACCAAATCCCACTGGTTCACCCACTTAAACCAGAGTTTATGTCTAAGTGGCTTTAAGAGTAAACTTCATTTCTGTGTGTGTGTGTGTGTGTGTGTGTGTGTGTGTGTGTGTGTGTGTGTGTGTGTGTGTGTGTGTCACTGTGTGTGTATTTTTTGTGGAACAAAGTGGTGTGGTTACAAATGTGTACCCCTTTATCTATGGTATGTTAAGATTATCTCCAGCCATATTTTGCAATCTCGATGTTGATTAAATTTGTAGTTACTTCTGAAGTCATTAATTGTTATTTTTGTAGAGTGCATACTCCTTCCAAATTTTCAGAGCTTGCATATAGTTCTTAATAGGGCAATGCACTTCTGTAGGCAAATTAAAAACATTTGTTTTGCCTCTTTTTTCAGAATTAAGGTGGCTGCTTTGATTTAATGATATTTATTGTATAACCCATGATCTACTGCAGATAATCTTGCCCTCACACAGGAGATCATTGCAATACACTAAATAAAAATCAATGTAAAGAGTAATATTTTTACAGGGGCTGCACCCCCAAACTTAATGTCTCTGTTCCCATACCTCAAGTGTCTAAATATACTACATCTAAGGTCATGTCAACTTAGACAAAAAAAAAATAAGTAATTTCTCTTTTTGGCAAGTCAGTCTAACTTGAAGATAGTATATTTAGAGATTAAGTGTGTGAGGCAATACTGTGAATGGGTTGCAAGTTATTAGAGCCACCTGCAAAAATGAGTGTATCACTTTTCCATTTATGGAGACAAAGCCTTCCCCTGAACACAGAATGCTGTAGAGAAATACTTTTCTTTGCTTTTTTCCCTTGGTTTCAAGCCCATGAATAAGAATTCCAAAATGAATTGCTCTAAACTATGGAAGCCAAGATAAAATCATAACTTTATTGAGTACTTTCATCCTACTGAGTAATAAGATCACTTCAGAATATTTAAAAAAATGAATTTATAGCAATTTAAAGTGCCTAATGTGAAACATGTAACATGAAACAACCAATGAAAATTTGAAACAATGTTCAAATAAGTTATGTAATTAAATTTAAGAACACATTTTAGAAAATACAAAATACATTAGTTGGTACTTGCTCCTGACTGCATGAGTATGTTCACAAATTATCTGTTACAGCTTGTGAAATGGTTTACATATATAAAATGCTACATATATAAAATGCCTCACAACTGTCACAGATGGCCACATATCCTACTCCCTGGAAGTTGCAATTACAATGATTCTGAGGAGTATTCATTTCATTCAGTTGAGAGAATGCAATGTAAAGAACTGCACCGATGAGACAACACTGATCACATAAGCAACATAAGAGTACTCCACATTGCTTGTGTGTGACTTGTAAAATGATAGTCATTGGTTTCTAAGAAGAGTTTTCAGATTTGAAAAATCTTTTCAGTAAAACGGGATCACGATCTATCATTTTAAAAATATGAATGTCCCTTCAAGAATTTTCAGATGCCCATAACTGTATTTTTATTCTTTGGCAATCTACACTGACAAAACATTACTTTTAACATTGACAAGTACTGAATCACAGTTTCCAGAAAAATTGGATTGTTTGAATTATTCTAATGAGGTTTAGCATTTTATCCACATAATTCAATTTCTTGACCCGGAAATACTTTTATAATGGGGAGAACACTTTAACCCACATTAACAAATTTATATTTGCATGCTAGCAGTTACCATCTAGGCTCTTTTAAGAATAATTTTATAAAGAAACTGGCTTTCTTCTTCTTCTTCTTCTTTCGGCTTTTCCCGGTTAGGGGTCGCCACAGCGGATCACCTTGTCCGCACATTGAATGGCAGTGGAGTTTTACGGTATCGAGTTGCCAGCCCGGCGCCCAACCTTCCACAGAAGGCACACTCACACGCACACCTAGGGCCAATTTAGAGTGTCCAATCCACCTGCAGCATGTCTTTGGGATGTGGGAGGAAACCGGAGCACCCGGAGGAAACCCACGCGACCACAGGGAGGACATGCAGACTCCGCACAGAAGGCACTCCAGCCGAGGATCGAACCGGAGAACCTCTTGCTGTGAGGCAGCAATGCTAACCACTGCACCACCGTGGCTGCCCTATAAAGAAACTGGCTTTATGATTGACAAAACATTTCTGAAGATATTTTTTTTTGTTTAGGAGTTGAATGTTTTGAAACATCTATTAGATGGTAAAAAATACAGTCAATCAAATTGATAGCATTTACAGTAAAGCTGCTTCTCAAAGTGGGTCTTATTCTAAACCTATATTGACTCACAGTTAAAATGTTTCTAAACTAAACTCAGAAAGAATGTCTAATATTTCAAGGAATACATTTTGTTGTACAACATAGATTGCCAAAGTGTTACAAATATAATTAATGACAACTGGAAAATCTCAGCATGACATTCTAATATCTTCATTGAAGACATCTTCCCTTAGAGGCCCACATTATTTCAGAGGAGATCCAGGCAAGTCTGAAAATATTATTTATTTAAAAACATTATGAGGAGCTATTGCTTGTATGTGGGATCAGGCAGAATAATAATAAATAAATGTGAGTATTTAATTGCAAATAAATAGAAAATTAATAATAAACTAAGACAAATCTCAATTGTTTCACATAGTTGTATTTGACTGGGTAGTTGAGCAGCAATCTTTTTCTGTATAGTGCAGCATAACTATCTATATGTGGAGACTCCTTGTGCTATTTTGATGTCTGGAATGGACTAGGGCTTTTCTTTGTTTTTAGGGAGGCTCATAGTCCAAGGATGTAGGGGACATTGTGCTACTTGACAGCTGCTCAAACAAAATTCCATACACAAACATGTCCTTCCCCGCCCTGCACACACAAGACATACACTCACCAAACACCCAAGCACATATTGTCAGCCATGTTTGACATATTTTTTGACTTCTCACAGTCATCATACTGCAGCATGTAACCTGAACTCCAGAACCTGATGTAGTTATGAGGTAAACGATTCTGTGAGGATGCCTAGTCTCCCATTATCAACACCCCAAAGACTCGCATAAATCCTACAATCTAGCAATACAGTAAAAAGACATTAAGACATCTGAAACTGCATTAAAACTGCAAAGGTCATTAAACTAAAATGTTCTGTATAGATTTTAAAAAGTCTAAATAACAGTCATAACCCAGAAGCACTGCAGCCATAAAGCAGCTGCTGAAATCAAAACATGAAATAAATCCAGTCCCGCTGTCACAGGGAAGACCATTCCAATGAAGCTAAAGTAAAGGAAATAACATTAAAACCTCTAAAAAGAACTCCCACACAAAAGTCTTAACACTACAAAAGGAAGTCCAGACCTAAATCAATCTATCAATCAATCAACCAGTCAATCAGGAATATTACAAAATTGTATTGTATAATCTCTATTCTCACCATCCTAAACAAAGTAGACCAATGCCAGAAATGAATAACAAAATTAAAAGAAATTACAAACTCACAAGATATAATAAAGCATACTAAGGTTGTACAGCTTGTTATGACAGTGAATTTATTCTGTCAAATGCCACCTGACAACTTCAATAATTTTTAATATTTCAAAACAACTTTGTACCATACAATGACTTCTCAACAATATTTTGTGACTGTAATAGTTGGCATTTTTCAGATCCCGAGTAAATAGTTCATTGTAACATTATCAGCCCTGCCATGTATGACAAGTCTGTTCTATGTATTACTTAGGTAGTAGTTTCATTAAAAACATATTATACTGATATTTTGGATATAAAAATATTAAACACTAGCAGAGCTATGATGTTGCATTTACTTTGGTGACTGCAACTTCATAACTCATACAATGCTCTGTTTTTATAACCATGTGACTTCTGCCTCATTATGTTTTACTTTACCCACCAAACATATTTGCCTCACTGTTCTTATATTCTGCCTGTAATACATGTGTGTTTGTGTATATGCTTGTGTGTGTGTGTGTGTGTGTGTGTGTGTGTGTGTGTGTGCACGTGCGTGCGCACGTGCACGTGCTGGGGGAACAAGGGGATATTAATCAGTGACAGAAGCTAGTTGCTGTTTTGGATTACAATGTTCATCTCATACACACTACTGCAGAATTTGGTGGCCTTACACTGCCTTAGTACAGTGTGCTTTTCTAGTTATAGCTTCTTTGTGTCTGTATTAAATTTTGGTTCTTTGGCAAAATATTTTGTATTGATTGTTTTGTTTTTTCTTTCTTGGCCACCTTACTACAGTCAAGACCCATTTATTAAGGCTAGGTGAATCATGCATTTGAGAAGAACAGAATGTGCCTTTCCTTTCTACATTTTTCTTTTTCAGTTTGAGGTGGGGGTATCTCCAAAGGTAACTGCATAAAACGAATTTGCTTTGTTACTGGCCCTTTCACTGTTAAACAGTTTCTGCCATATTCTCCTTTTCTGTGTCTTACCTTTTTTTTTTTTTAAGAAACTATCCCACCACTGCAACAATATTTACACCAGCCCTCTTTCTGTAGTAGCAACAATAGTGATAAAAAATTCTACTGTTTATGCTCTTCCCCTGGAAATAATGTTTTAATTTAGTGGGCACTGCAGCACAGCTATATTATAAAAGTTCCACCCCTCAGTACCAACTGTGTGTGTTTGTGTGTGTGTGTGTGTGTGTGTGTGTGTGTGTGTGTGTGTGTGTGTGTGTGTGTGTGTGTGTGTGTGTGCAAGTGTGTGTATGTATGTGTGTGTGTGTGTGTGTGTGTGTGTGTGCGTGTGTGTGTGTGCAAATGTGTGTGTGTGTGTGTGTGTGTGTGTGTGTGTGTGTGTGTGTGTGTGTGTGTGTGTGTATGTGTGTGTGTGCAAGTGTGTGTGTTTGTGTGTGTGTGTTTGTGTGTGTGTGTGTGTGTGTGTGTGTGTGTGTGTGTGTGTGTGTGTGTGTGTGTGTGTGTGTGTGTGCGCGCACGCTTCTCTTCCTTGGATAATTAATGGGAATAAATGATTGCTATGGAACAGGCGAAACGTTATATATACATTGTGCCAGTGCCTCTTTTGCTTGCTGTTTCTGTCATCAGAGTTACAGGGTAAACATTTTTTTTTGAGCTGGGTTTATTTAAAGGTTTTCCATAAGAACAAATTGAGAAGAAAGACACTTGTACTTTGGTTACTTGTGAATCAGGAAAAAAAATGAGGGTTTTCTTGCACTGTTGGTAAGGAATTTCTACATTGCCTGCAAGACAATGTGGATAAAAATATTTCATGTAGGTAGTATCTGGCATTATCATCTTGGGATGTAGCTTAAAGTACTTTTCTCAAGTGGGATAGGGAAAAGAAAATTGAACAGGTTAGCAGTGTGCCCTGCAAGTTGTGAAGGACATATAGTAAACAGAGTGCATACTGGTTTATTTATTTATTTTTTTACTGGGGTATAGCACTGAACAAATAATGGCCAATAACAGGCTTAGCCTGGCTGAGTCTGTGTGTGTGTGTGTGTGTGTGTGTGTGTGTGTGTGTGTGTGTGTGTGTGTGTGTGTGTGTGTGTGTGTGTTACAGAGAGAGACAGAGGGAGAGACCATATTTTGATGGATTACAAACTTCAACTCACTACAAGTTAGAAGAACAGGACACATGCATTAACTTAGCAGGTGAAATAGACTGAAGTCTTCACAATAAGTGTTGTGAGAATTTTTAATTTTCTACTCATCAATAATGAGGTCTTCTGCTACATGCATCTTAGCCTCATAGCTGGGAATTTAGCCAGTCAAGTAAAAAAAAGAAGCAGCTTTTTGCCACATCTGATAATGTGGTATGCATATTGCAGAGTTACATTCTTTGCAAGATCCATTTTAATTCAAAAAGATTATTTGGTTTTAATATATACATCACATATGCATCCGTATTGTGGATCCTTGACTTTTGAAAAAAGTTCAGTTTGTTTGTGTCTTTCAGCTTTTCCCGGTTAGGGGTTGCCACAGCGGAACTCCGGTCCGCTAATGATTGGCAGTAGATTTTTACGTGCCGAGTTGCTGGCTCTGACACACAACCTTCCACGAAGGTACGCCCATTCACGCATGTCTCCACACAGAAGACGCTCAGTCAAACAGGACAACGTCTTACTGTGAGGCGGCAACGCTACCGCAGTGACAAAAAAGTTCAGTTATGTATGGATAATAATGATTGCAAATTTAAAATGTGACTGCCACATTTTGTTTCTTTTAATTACTGATAAAACCATGTTGACAAGAACTCAAAAACAGTAGAGCTACACTTTATTGAAGTCTTTCTGACAGTGTTTTATATTTCTAATAGCACATCATGATATATAGAGAAGCATTGGCAGTTGGCACAGAAAGTTAAGGATCTGAACTGTTACCAAGCTGCCATTTGTGGTGCAGGGGTTAATTCTCTCAGCTTTCATTTGCCTGCTGTGTGACTTTGTGCAAGTCGTATCTAGACAGTGCTTTTCAGGCTCCTCCAGTGGTTTTCTGGACTATATGCCTAGTATAACTACCTATGACAATTCATAAAGGAGCCTTCTGTTTGCTGGTCTTAGGTGAGTGTGTCAAATACTGCATCACAAGAAATGGACTGACCTCTTTAAGGAGATGGTACAAGAAAGGTGCTGTGCACATGATCAGGGATGCTGTGCAAACAACACAGGCAGGATGTGTGCTCACAGATATAACCCCACCGAGCAAGGACCATGCAGGCCAATAGAGAGCACCATGTGAGTAATTTAATTTAAGTTATGCATCTTTTAATCGGGGAAATTACATGATCGTTATGGACCATTTTCAGCCATGATTTGGGTCACAAAAGCAAAGGTAAATACAGTATTAATTATCACTTTAGAGTAGATAGCAACCAGCATGCTTTTGGAAAATGGGCAGATACTGATGTCAAAAAAAAAAAAAAAAACATGCTGCAGTCATGAGGAGACAATGCTAACTCCATAAGGTGGTAACTAGAGATCAAGATTGAAGCGTGGAGTTATGAAGTAAAAATGTTAACCTTTGAACCACTGTGCTGCCCTAAAAATTATGATCCCATCTGAAAGGTAGGGCTGCTTATGCTAAGAGGCTAACATTCAAGGAAGGTGAGAAGTGCAGTTAGTAAATGCGAAAGTGAATAGTAGAGGCAAAGGGCACATGAAAGTTAAACTGGACATAAACCTTTGTGTATGTGTCTGATTTATGTATGAAATTGCAAATCATTTTCACTGTTGTACTTTGTAATGTATACCTATATAACCTATATAACTTTTTCCCTGTCACCATAGAACTGACATCTGATAATTTGAGATCTGCTAGCAATAAATGCCAAAATAGCAATCTTTTAAAAGTAGGTAACTCTCTCACTGAGGTAAAGCTGCTCCCCTGTGCAGAAGCCTGTGTCCCCTACTTTCCCAACAAAATATGTTCTCAATTCAGCATTTGCGGCAGGTCAGTGAAAATAAAAATTCTAACCTGCAGCAACTGCACATTACATATTGCTTAGCAAAAGAAAGTGAGACAAAAATGGTTTTCCCTCCTAGCATTTCTGGGCATTGTCTGCAGAAGAGCTTCTTGACCAGAAAGTGTGCACATCCACCAGAGGTTGAAACATGTTGGACCTGGTACTCACCAACATAATACAGTGCTACACACACCTCAATTTCATGTCCTCAGGGGTGATATTGGACCACAAAGCTGTCTCCTTCAAAATAAAAATCATCTTGGTAACCCCAGCAAACCTTGTAATGGTTAGAAGCTACTCAAAAGCAGCATACATCCTATTAAGCAATAATTTGTGAAAATTCAGTGCCCCTCCTAACCTTGAATTAAAAAAAACTATGCAGAATTTTTTACAGAGACCCTGTACAACCATGTAAATGGCTGTATAGAGGCTGCTGTGCTTACTAGAAGTAAGACCAAAACAAACTCTAAAACCACACCACGCTGGTGGAATCCTAACCTTAATTGGCTAGATAACAACAGGAAAAAAATCATGGATAAAATCAGGAAGAGCGATTTCCATAATGATAAGTGCTCTCTAATTAAACTAAACATGAAGCTAACAGGACTGATTAAATCCAACAAGGATAATTACAAGGTCAAGATAGTCTCACAGGCTTAAGACAACCATAAGACCTTCTAAAGCTATGTCTGTAATATCAAAGGCAGCATATTGCAGTGTGTTGGACTGGTGGTCAGTTGTGCCTTCATTGAGCAGAGTGACATAGAGAATATGCTGGCTGACAAATTCAGCTCCAATTTCACTCTCCACTCCCCACTGCTTCCCTTCATGAAATACCCACTAGCATCCCCCCCCCGACTATTAACAGGGATTATGTCCTGACAGCACTTGCTAAAGCCAAAAACATAAACTCAGTGGGCCCGAACAATATTCCAGGATGCCTCTTAAACAGATTGAAACATGACCTATCAGGAAAACTCGAGTCACTTGTCAGTTATAACCTCAAAACAGGCGTTGTACCATGAGAATGGAGGACTAAATGGTTTTCCCACTTCACAAAGGTTGACTGGCAACTGACCCTGGAAACTACAGACCTATTAGTCTGACTAGTTTAATATGCAAAGCCATGGAACAAATTATCATGGAAATGATCAACAAAGACATAGGCAACCTTCAGATACTGGACTCGATCCAGTTTGGCTTTGTCAAGGGAAGGTCTTGTCTACTTAACCTGATTGACTTCTTTGACAATGTAACCAAGCCAATGTATGAGGGGAAAATAGTGCATACTACCTACCTAGACCTGGTTAAGGCATCTGATACAATATTCCACTTGAGTGTAGCTGACAAAATCAGCCAACTGGGCATAAAACCTCTACATACTTCACTGGATTGCCAGCTGGCTCACAAACAAAACTTAGGAATTCAGGAGTGTTGAGACTACCTCCACTAAGAGACTGCTCACCAGTGGAGTACCTCAGGGCTCCTTGCTGGAATTGCTCCTCTTTGGCATCTACTTCTTGGAAGTAAATGCTATTATCAAGGGCCTTTGACAGACCAAGTTCATAGATGACTGCAAATTGGGAACTATTATAGATTCCCCCCATGACACAATCATCTTACAAGAGGGGTCTAACATATACAAATGACTGATACCAAAGTCACTGATTAAAGCTCAGTGCCAAGAAATGCATTATAGTACCTATTGGGAAAACATCCACCCAGACAAAATTGATAAGAAACCCTTAAGAGATGACCTGGTAGGCAGGGATCTGGGAACATATATAGAGAGTAATCTGGCCTTTAACCAACATGGGCCAAAGTAGTAAGAAAATTATTCTTTGTTGCCCAATTTATAAGTGAGGGCATAGCATCCAGCTCCTAGGAAGTCATAGTGACATTTCTTCGGCCCTTATCAGACCAAGTATTGAGTATAATGCCCCCTTCGGCATGTACTTGACCAAACATATGCAACAGCTGGAACACCCACAAGGGTCCTTACCAAGAGAATTTCAATGTATAAACACATTGTTGCCTAAAAGCCCTATCTCTGTACTCTGTCTCCTACAGGTTACTGAGAGGCATTCTGTGCCTGGCATACAATGCATACTCGGATCCAACTCTGCTGGACTTTTTGTACCTCCGCAAAATGAACAGCAAAAGAACCACTAGATCCAAGGATTTAAATTTTGCTTGGTGAGACAGATATGTGTCTCAGAGGATCCCCATGCTTTGGAACAGGCTCCCTATCCACGTGGAGTACAGTCCATCCCTAAACCGAGTAACCTTGAGCAATGGATGGGAAATTAGAGATTCACCCCAGGTCTGAAACTCATGTCTCTACTAGACAGAGGCTGATAGTAACTATGCCCAAACTAACCTAACCCCCAACATAACCTTTAGAAACTTGCTGACTAACATACCCACTTCTAATAAATGCCCATGATACATAGGGGCACAACTGGGTTGGATTGCATGGCTATACTTGTAAAGGCTGTGGTGGTCGTTAGCCTAGTATAGGCCTATGAACCTATGGGACTTTGCCTATGGTAGTTTGAATATCACAAAGCTCAAGAGTGTCATACTGTTTGACCAGCCTTGAGGTGTATTTGATCTTTATGTAACTTGAGACACCTCCTAGGCAAAGGAACCCTGAGAGTTTCTAGAGCATTAGGGATCAGTCTTTATGAGCTATTATTTATTGTCTTTAAAATACCTCTGGTAGCTACAAATGCCATATGTTTGTGTTTAATGTATTCATGAGTAGTTGCATATTATTTAAACACATAATTATTGAAGCTAATTCAATTTCCAGGTTGACATTTATTGTGAAGTGACAATGATATTGCTGTGAAATTATCATACCACCAGCATAAAATACCGTATTTTAGACTGGGCATTATTTTTGGGCACTGTATTAATAAAATTGAAAACAGCAGTAGTCTAGGTAGTGAATCCTGTGGTATACATGTAGAGATCCTCTACAAGGGAGTCTGAGAATGTTGTGTACTTTTTCTTGAAAAGTTCTGTTACTCAGGCACTCATTTAGTTCATAGGTTCATAGGTTCATAGGTTGGTACTAGGGTATCAGCCCTAGGGCCTATACAAGCCTAGCCATAACAATTCCCTGGCTATTTCTTCCCACATTATTTACTTTCCTGGACCCCTGTCTAGCAGGGCGACTGACGTGATCCCTGGGGTGAATTTCCTTTCTCCCATCCAAACGTCAAGGTTCCTCTTGAAGAGGTCCAAAGAGGCACTCTGCTTGACATGTATGGGCAATCTATTCCAGAGTCTGGGGAGTCTCTGGGTCAGGAACCTATCCCTCCAGCATGTTATGTTTATTGTGATGACAAGGTTTAGATCCCTGGAGCGTGTAGCTCTGAGGGATTGGGATTTCTTTAAGTGTAGCATGTCCAACAGCTCTGGGTTTGACATGGCCTTGTATGTTAAGCAGAGATCGCCTCTGAGTAGACGATATGCGACAGAGTATAGCTGGAGTTTTTTAAGGTGGTCAGCGTAGGGCATCTGCGTTAGGCCTGTGATTCTTTTAGTGAGATATTTCTGAGGCCTTTCCAGTTGTTGCAGATGTCTTGAGAGGTACATACCAAATGGGGCATTGTATTCTATAATGGGTCTAATGAGGGATGAGTACAGTGGGACAATGACCTCCTTTTTTTTGGATGAAAAGCCCTTCGTGATGAGGTGTGCCACATAGAAGGATTTCCTGACTGTTGTGGCGATGTGGTTATCGAAGGTGAGACCACTGTCCACCTGTGTCCCTAAGTCTCTTATCACACTTTCTGTGTTTAGTGTACTGCCACCTATATGGTAATTCATGGATACATGTTTTTCCCAAAGGGGATAACAATACATTTCTTGGCATTGAGCTTGAGCCCATGGCTCTGGCACCAAGCATCTGTTTCTGTAAGGCCCTTTTGTAGAGTATCCACATCATTTGGGGATTCAATAATGGCTCCCAGTTTGCAGTCATCTGCAAACTTTGTTAGCCAGAGTCCCTTAGTGTTGACCTGTACTTCAGAGAAGTAGATGCCAAACAAGAGCGCCCCAGGACTGAACCCTGAGGTACTCCACTTGTCACTTGTCTGGAGCTGGATTTGGAGTCGGCTACTTTTACAGTGTGGGTTCTATCAGTAAGCCATTTAACAACCCATTGGGTGACATAGGGATTAATACCCAACTTAGTAAGTTTATCTATGATTCCAGAGTGGGGGGATGGTGTCAAAGGCCTTGGCAAGGTCTAGATAGGCTGTGTGGACCACCTTACCCTTGTCCATGGCTCTGGAGACTGATTCAAAGAAGTCAGTCAGGTTCAGGAGACAAGATCGGCCCTTCACAAACCCAAACTGGGTGGGGTCCAGTGTTTGAAGGTTGCCAATGTCTTTGTTTATAAGTTCCATGATAATACGCTCCATGGCCTTGCAGATAAGGCTTGTCAGACTGATGGGACGGTAGTTTCCGGGATCCAAGGTGGACCCCCCCTTGTGGATTGGGATAACTGTAGCTCTGCGCCACTCAGTGGGCACGAAATCTGAGGTGAGGCTATGATTAAACATGACACTTAGGTGAGGTGCCAGTTCATATTGTAGTTCATGTAGTACACAGCCGGGATGTCATCTGGTCCCATGGATGCTGTATTCTTGGCTTTAGAGAGTGCGTTTTGTACCTGTGTGGCCATTATTACTGGAATTTGGCAATCTTCCAGTATTGAGATGGGCCATTTAGGGGGTGAGAGGGGGGTGAAGTTGGCACTGAATCGATCTGCCAGGATATTGGCAATATCCTTTGGATCAGTATATTTATTGCCATTCTGTTTTAGCTCAGAGCAGATCTGAGCATTGCCATTTAGATTCTTGACATAGTTATAGAATGCTTTGTGGTTGTCTTTGGAATCTTTGGCAATTTTATTTTCATAACTAGCTTTGGAGGATTTTATGAGGCATCTCAGTTTCTTACTGAGGCTAGTAAGGGAGTTTTTTGCATCCTGGGATTTTCCTCTTTTCTGCAAAAGTTTCTTCCTTTTGTTGTAAAGTTTGTTTATGGCAGGGGACAACCAGATTGGCTTCCTTTTTTTGGATGAGAGCATTTTGGTTCTATTTGGGATGGCACGATTCATGCATGAGTGGATGTGCTCGTACAGTGCCTTAGTGTAGGATTCAGCAGTTGAACTTTCAGTTGCCGTCTGCATGGGTGTCATGAAGTTTGTCACTTCTGACTTGAGTAGCATGAAGTTGGCTTTGGAGAAGTTTTTTATGGTGGTTTCTTTACTGGGGGTGGGGTGGGATGTGGATGTTAAGGGTGATTAGCTTATGGTCAGACCTGACTAACGAGGGGGTGACCATAGGTATGGAGCATTGATTTGCCATGTTGGTAATGACCAGGTCTAGGATATTGGAGCCCCTGGTGGGACTATGGATTAGTTGATCCAGGGCGTTGGAATTTATGAATTCCAAGAACCGTTGCACAAAGGTGTTGGGACATGAGTAGTTTTCCCAGTTAATGGCAGGGTAGTTAAAATCACCCAGTATTAGGGTGTTTGGTTCTATCTTACTATTTTCCAGTATGTTTAAAAAGGTGTAGTGAGAATATTGGGGTATGGTGGGGGATCTGTAGCAAGCTACAGTTTGGATTGCAGTCTTACCTAGTGTTAGTTGCACTTGGAGAATTTCAGACACATTGTGTTGGCCAACTAGAGGTCCTTATCAATGGAAGTTAGAGTCTTTAGTAGGTATCTGCAGGTTATAGTATGAAAGGCATGACTTGAGACGTAAAAAGGAATGGTCTGCTAGGTATAAGTCAGTAGCTAGAGAGCAGTATTCCATATCATCCATAAGTTTTGTGTACATTCCTTTTTCTCTAGAAATAATGTAGATATAATATATATATATATATATATATATATATATATATATATATATATATATATATATATATATATATATATATATATATATATATATACATACATACACTCTTTTCTCTGTCAAGGTCATGTAAGTCTCACCTCTGAAAATAACTGGACAATTTCTGTGTCACATTCTCTATGTTCTTGAATAATCTTTTAATCTTTACTGGCATTTAGGTTGCTTATTTGCAGCTACATTAAAGTACCCACATGTAGAAATGTTTCACGCATTTGTTATGTTTGGTTGTTTAAGCTTGTGTACCAGTGCAGAGCACTGATCTCACCAGACCACTTTCAGGACAACACAATGCAAAGCATAGAACATACAGGAGAGTGCAGTGGTTAGTAATAACAAACACTGAAGTACAATATATAAATATAAAATCCAGGTGCAAGCAATGCTAACCAGTGTCATATACATACAGTGAAAGGGCACAATGTGGGCACAATGACACTGTGAAACTACGCTTCTTACAAGATATACAATATACCTCATTCTACAAGTAGAAATGGGAGGACATTGCCTAAGTTAAAGGAAACAAACTAGGTGTAAGAAGCTTTATGTGATATGCCTGGGTGGTAGCATTTACAAAGGCTTTGTCTGATAAGAAAAGTTTATGTCAAGGTTACTCAGGTGTGCTAACCCTAACCTGACCCCTGCACCAACCCTAGCCCTTCACATTAGAATAGTAAAACCCCTTTCCCTAACAGTACCACTTCACAAAAGAAAATGACGCAGAACACACATGGCAGAAAACATGCACAACACTGAATCCATCACCTTGCCTAACCCGTACTCAAACCCTAACCCATGAGCATTTGCATATTCACTCCATTTGTTAGAACAACATCTTCACAACTACAGCTTTGTCATAAAAACATACATTTTCCTGCTCACTCTTACTTATCTAATCTATAAAAACAAATTCCACCATATGTGATTCACACAAATGAGCATTCACTTATTTGTGCATTCTTTTTACACTCACAAAAACTTTTCAACCAAATGACTATTCATCCTTCTGAGTTACAATCACACACACATACACCCCACCCTCTGACTTTCAGACTGATACTTTTTCTTCTTATTCCATATGTATTGACAATCTGATCCCTAAATATAGACCCTTCATGACAGCACAGTTGTCAACATTTTAAATGTCAATTACTCTAAAGATCCTTTTCACATTTCTGATCTGTTTATGTCAAGATGATTCCATTTTGATTACTAAAATGCCTAGGGCTCAGTATAGTAGAGAGGACCCAGCTGTTTCTCTGTCTGTGAGGTAATCATAGATATACATTCAAATTTAGATAGAAAGTGTAGATTGTATCTCTTATTCTCTATCTCTGTTATTTTCATTTATTTCTTTCCAGCCTCATTTAAACCATATGAATAAAAATGAACAAAAAACGTTTTATATATCTTCTGGTCCATCATCTTTATAGCTATTGACTTCTCTTCTCCTTTTGGCCCATTTCCCCCCTTCTAATGTTGTAGGATACAGGAAGGGGAAAGAAAAGCTGGGGATCACATAGCCATTAACAAAGGAGGTCAAGATTTGTGTATTCTCCCAACCCTCTTCAATGTGGTCAACAACTGCATTGGAGAAGTAGATTCTTCAATGCTGATGGAAGTGTGCCTCTGTACTTTGGCGCACACACACACACACACACACACACACACACACACACACACACACACACACACACACACACAAACACAAACATACTGCTGCAGTGCATGGTACTTAAATAACCAAAACACCTATTCTCCATTCCTTTGCTGTTAGCCTGCATAGGTAGCTGCCACAGAATGGGCTGAAGCACCTTCCTTCCATAGGATGAGTGAACTGATCTCAGGCAATCATAATAACCTGGGCCTCTAACATCAGACCTGGTCTCAGCCAATCAAGACCATTCTTCAGGCAGCTTCTCCAGTACCAGACCTGATCTTGTCCAATCACACAACTTTT
Source organism: Protopterus annectens (assembly GCF_019279795.1). Taxonomy (NCBI): domain Eukaryota; kingdom Metazoa; phylum Chordata; order Ceratodontiformes; family Protopteridae; genus Protopterus; species Protopterus annectens. The sequence continues at coordinate 301,284,753 of NC_056750.1, forward strand.
GCCCTGGCATCTCCTCCAGCACCCACTCTCACTGATCACACGTGAGTCAGTGGGCCTACACTCATTGCAGCTTTCCTGTTTACCACAGTGCTGACACAAACAAAAACTTCACAATGAGCAAGGATTTCATACTGTTTACCAAGAGAAATTTTATAGATCTTGTGAGTGTTAAAAATAAGTTATTTCACAGACAGTCTAATTAGCCAGTAAACAAATATAGTTGCTTTTTGTTCTGACATTTAAACATTAATGCAACTACTGTTCATCCCACTCCATACTAAAGTACTAAAAAGTTATCCAAATCTTGCAAAAAAAAGGCAGCTGTAAAAAAACTGGGGACAATTATCCACTAATATATTGGCTTGCCAAGGTATTTATTTTTTTGGCTCTCATAAAGTTCAGTTATATCTCCAAAAAGTTGAAGTGCTTGTTAACATGGCGTCTGTTCTTTATTATATGTGTTCCTTCCTTATTAATCATAAAATGTTACTACATCTAGTGGATAGCATTGTTTAGAGAATATTCTCTCATCTTCTTATGTAACTATTCTTCAGCACTGCACTTTTAAATTACTTTATTTTACTTGTAATTGTGATTATTTTGTCATTACTAAACCAACTCTTCTTGTATTATCCTTTACCTTTGGAAGCAAGGGTCCTTGTGCTTTCTCAGGTTTAATTTCACAGTGTAGTGCAGACCTAACATTTCCTTTAATAAAATGGCAATAAATTCTGCAATTTGTCTTTCTTCAATCCCCTCTTTCAGTCCGTGTGTTCCAAAATTGCTGTTTTGGGACTTGCTGGTGGAGCCAGAGCACTTTTGTTTGAACTGCACATCATACAGGCGAAGAGTCGTTATTATTGTTCAGTTTTGCAGGGTCTTGTTCTCATTCTAGGCGCGTACTCTGCTTCCACAGTATGAAAGCTGATCTGTCCAGATTAATTATTATTATTTTTTTAATGCAGCTTTATGTCTCTCTCGCTTTCTCTTTTGTCTCTCTCCTCATCACTTTTCCTGTTTTCTTGGTATTTTATATATATTTCTGTGGTTAACCATTCATTTTATTAAATATATGAACTGTAGCCTCTATTTCTGCACAGTGCACGTTTTCTGCAGTTACGTAATACACATTGTCTGCATTATGTTTGAATATAATCTGTTGAGTTCCTTCCCTTGCTAAATATTTTTATTCTTTTTTTATCTGCCATGCTGAAACAAATAACAGGTTTTACTTTTGCAGTGTACTTTGAACTATTTTTTTTGTCCTCATGAAGTTATTGCTTCTTGATTTTTTTGGACTGTTTCAAAGAAAAACTATAAATTTCAGACAGTATGTTTCAGATAGAAAATTAATTTGATGACTAGTAAATATGCTGCCTGTAGCAACATCTCTTCTCTTGCATTGAAGCTCCACTCTGATCTCATTGGTCAGCATGTCAGTCTCCTGTAGACGTTTTTGTCATCTGCTGGTTTAGTTACTTTTACAGCCTTAATATGTTCTCTGTATCAGAAGATTATACACGCATGCTTATTTTATAGATGAACAGAATTTTACGGTTGCCACAAAGAGGGGTGTAATTGTGTGAATAGAGCTGAACCTAGGCTAGCATAATACAGGTACTCATAAAAGCTTGGTAGATCAACCCATTTTCTTGGAAGAATGTGTATTCACATCATTGGCCAGCCATGTTCAGTCAGTAGCCACAAAATATTTGGTCTTGAAGAGTGCTGACAGAGTTAGTTGTACACTGCAAGCTTAGCTTACTTGGTGCTGTACTGATAAACTCGACATTGACCATTACCTCAATAGCTACAGAAAGAAATCCTAGCTTCAAACCACTGCAGTTACAAACCAGTTGTGACCAGGCACTGAAGAAAATGAAATGAAATAGCAAAATGGCATTATATTGTGGTGACTGAAAGTGTTTTGTGGGGAGAGGAAGCTTTAAATAAAAAAAAATGGACCACTTTAGAACGTCTGCTTAATCATGCCATTTTGGGATAGCAAATGATAAAATAACACTAGTCATTAAGTAATGTAAGGTCACGGTTACTCAAGAAGCTCAGGATATAATGAAAACATGTTTTTTGTTTTCATTTCCCGTTTACTGTGGATGGCACAGTGGTGCAGCAGTTGTATGTTGCCTCACCGCAAGAAGTTCTCAAGTTTGACTCTCAGCTGGGGTGTCTTCTGTGTGGAGTCTGCGTGTCCTCCCTGCATTTGTGTGGGTTTCCTCTGGGTGCTCTAGTTTCCTCCTGCATTACAAAGACATGCATTTGGAGCATTTCTCCGCAGGCCTCCACTGAAAATTGGCTCGTTCCAAGTTAGACTTTCCTGGTAAACAAATGTTAAATAAAAAATAAAATACTGTTGCTCTGTATTTCTCAGTAGGGTGTCAATGTTAATTTTATCCGGCCTTCCCTAGTTATGTTAGGTAGGTTTAAGCTATGTAAGTGTCATCTACATGTATTTGATATTCATATTGATCACTGCTGCATTAGCCTTAGCTACATGGGTTATATTCTGCCAAGGTTATAAGAGCCAGCCAGCTCCCAAAGCTTCAGGGCACCTTCCACATGCCAAAAATTGTAGAGCAGCTCAAGCTGACTAAAAGACAAATTTGAGTTTGAACCCTGTTAGATTTGGTGAAGATAGGTGAAGGCTGCCAGCCTAGCCAGATAGAGTTTTGGAGATAATTCTGTCATCCGTAAATATTAATGTAAACCACAGGCTTGTTGTCTTAAATGGTAAAAATAGTGTTACATTTGGAACTGAAAAAAATGTAACAGTGCACTCTACTGACCAAGTAAAGCATGTTGTGTCCCTTTGATGTTAAAACATGTAGCCCATCAGTCTAGAGTGAGGCATCCTGCCTATTGTTTTAAGGCCAGAATTAATGGCCAGAATTTGCATAGATTCATAGGCGGGTACTAGGCTATCTGCCCAAAGGCATTTATAAGCCTAGCCAGATGGTGTTGGCTTTCGCGGACCCCTTAGATTAGTTCCCTGTGCCTCTGTCCAGCAGAGCCACTGAAGTGATCCCCGAGGTAAACTTTCTGTTTCCCATCCACTCGTCAAGGTTTCTTTTGAAGAGTGTTAGCAAGGAGCTCTGCCTAATGTAGATTGGCATCTTGTTCCAAAGCATGGGAAGTCTCTGGGGCAGGAATTTATCCCTCCAGCACATCCTATTTATTGTTGTGGTGAGGTTTAGATCCCTAGCATGTGTGGCTCAAGGGGATAAGGTTTTCTTTAGGTGGAGCATGTCCATAAATTCTGGGATGGACATGGCCTTGTATGTCAGGCAGAGAGCACCTCTGGGTAGGCGGTTTGCAACTGAGTACAACTGGAGTTTCTCCAGTCGAGCTGCATAGGGCATCTGTTTGAAGCCATTGATCCTCTTGGTGAGGTACTTCTGTGGTCTTTCCAGCTGTTGCAGGTGTCTTGTAAGGTACATCCCAAATGGGGTGTTGTACTCTAAGATGGGTCTGATGAGTGATGAGTAGAGGGGCACAATGACCTCTTTTGATCTGGATGCAAACCCTTTTGTGATTAGGTGGGCCACGTAGAAGGATTTTCTAACCACTTTGGCAATGTGATTATCAAAGGTGAGATTATTATCTACTTGGGTCCCCAGATCCCTTATTACATCTTCCATATTTAGGGGACTATCACCTATGTGGTAGTTTGTGGGTACTTTGTTTTTTCCAAAGGGGATGACTATGCACTTTTTGGCATTTAGCTTGAGGCCATGATTTTGACACCAGGTATCCGTCTCAGTGAGACCCTTTTGGAGGATATCTGTATCAGCCAGAGAGTCAAGTATAGCCCCTAGTTTGCAGTTGTCTGCGAACTTGGTCAGCCATAATCCTCCTGTGCTTGCCTGTACCTCTGAGAAGTATATGCCGAACAGGAGGAGTCCTAGGACTGAGCCCTGGGGAATTCCACTTGTAACCGGTTTAGAGTCGGACCTAGCTCCCACAACTCTCACCATGTGGGTTCTGTCCTTAAGCCAGTTGGCAACCCATCTTGTGACGTAGGGGTTTATGTTCAGGCTGGTGAGCTTGTCTATAATACCAGAATGGGGACTGGTGTCAAAGGCCTTAGCGAGATCTAGGTAGGCTGTGTGTACCACCTTTCCCTCATCTATAGCCTTGGTAACTGTCTCAAAGAAGTCGTCCACCAGGTTTAGGAGGCATGATCTTCCCTTAACAAAGCCAAACTGGGTAGGGTCCACTGTTTGGAGGTTCCCAATGTCTCTGTTAATGAGTTCCATGATGATGCGCTCCATAGCCTTGCAGACCAAGCTAGTCAGGCTTATAGGGCGATAGTTCCTAGGGTCTTTTGTGGCTCCACCTTTGTGGAGCCGAATAACTGTTGCAGTGCGCCACTATATGGTTATGTAGCCTGTGGAGAGGCTGAGTTTGAACAGTGTGTTTAACTGAGGGGTAAGTTCGTCTGTGAGCTCATGTAGGACGCAGCCTGGGACACCATCTGGTCCCATTGATGCTGTGTTTTTGGCTTTGGAGAGGGCTGTTTTAACCTGAGTGTCTGTGATTTCAGGGACTCTACATTCTTCTGGTATGGTTATGGGCCCTTTTGGGGGTGAGAGGGGGGTGAAGTTTGTGCTGAACCTGTCTGCCAGGATGCTGGCGATATCGGTCGGTTCAGTGTATTTTGTGCCATTCTGCACTAACTCCGAACAGATCTGAGCATTGCCATTTAGATTCCTGACATAGCTAAAGAATGCCTTGTGGTTATCTTTGGAGTCCTTGGCAATTTTTCTTTCAAAGCTCGCCTTGGATGATTTTATGAGGGATCATAGTTTCTTGCTGATACTGATCAGGGATGTCTTCCCTTCTTGGGATTTTACTCTTTTCTGTACTAGTTTCCTCCTTCTGTTGTATAGCTTGTTTATGGCAGGAGTCCATCAGATTGGTTTCCTTTTTTTGGAGGAGTGAGTCTTGATATTGCTTGGGATGGCATGATCCATGCAGTCTTGTAGCTGCCTGTAGAATGCATTAGTAAAGGATTTTGCAGCTTGGACAGTGTTATCCTTGAGCATGGGGACTTTGAAAATTTCCACCTCGGTCTTAAGTAACGTGAAGTTTGCATTTGTAAAGTTTTTCACAGTGGCTTTCTTGTCCGGGGGTGGGGGCAGAATATGGATATCCAAAGTGATTTGTTTATGGACAGATCTAACCAGTGAGGGGTTGACCTCTGGTGTGCAACACCGGTCACTCATGCTGGTGATGACCAGGTCCAATATGTTGTCACCTCTGGTGGGAGTGTTGACCAGCTAAACCAGGGTGTTTGAGTTTATAAATTCTAGGAAAAGTTGGGCAAGGGAGTTAGTACTTGAGTAGTTCTCCCAGTTAATGTTTGGGTAATTGAAATCACCCAATATTAGGGTGTTTGGTAGGACCTTTATGTTTCCCAGTGCTTCCAGAAATGTGGAATGGGGGTCCTGGGACATGGTGGGTGATTTGTAGCAAGCTACAATTTGAATTGCAGTTTTGCCCATTGTTAGTTGCATGTGGATGATCTCTGAAGCATCGTGCTGTGCCACTAACCTGGAGGTGTGGGTATCTTTGAGGAATATGGATACAACCCCGCCTTTTGTATTTTGGTTTGGGTTCTGCGGCTGAAATGTATGGTATGAGTTGTAGCCTGGTAGTGCCCGATTGCTCTCTGGAGCCTTAAACCAGGTTTCTGTTGCTGCACATATATCAGTTTTCTCCATACTGAGGAGTGCTTGCATTCTGAGGTTTAGACTTCTAGCATTGAGTAGCATTACCCTCAGTTTTTTGGTACTTATGCTATTTATGGCGGTGGGTTTGTGTTTTGAGCCTTGCCTAAAAAAGGTACTATGGGGGTGGCAAGAGCCTTGGCAAGTATTCGAAAGCCTAAGGGTGACAGGTGCAAGCCATCTCTAGCGAAGCAGCGTGGCTTGTCTAGCATGTCATCCCAGGCAGACGACACTGGATCCCCTTTGAATGACACCAGAAACTTAGCCAATTGTTGAAATAGAGAATTCTTTCTTTATACCGCAATATCATTTTGGTGAGGGCAGGATGCTACTCAGGGTCAGGGTCATACCGGCCTGGGCTACGTGATCAGAGAGCTCTTCCATGTCTCTTTTCATGTAGTCCAGGGAGGTACGGCTCAGGTCATTTACACCAACATGGACAATGACAGAGTCATATTTGTACTTGTTCTGGAGTGACCCGAGTGGTTGTGTTATGTGGCAGATCCTGGCACCCAACAGGCAGCTAACAGTAACCTTCTCCTTATTCAGCCTAGTGAGTGGGACGTCAGTGTGCCTGACTATAGAGCCACCTATTAATAGTATGTTGGGTATGTTATTTTGCCTTAAGGGCTGTGATTGCATGGCACACTGGTTTTGTGAAGTATGTATTTCATGGTTTGTGCTGGGGGGGTGGAGGTTGCTTGGATATTTGCTTTGGAGGTCTCTGTTGGTTTTTCAGATTTTTATTTAGAGCCTCCGAGTATGTTTCCATGTATTTATGCATGTTTTTTGCCAGTGATGGTTTAATGGGTATATATAAGACTGGTGGTGTGATGCAAGTAGTTCCCTTCTCCTCTTGACTGTCTTAGTCTCTAGTTTGGCTGTATAACTGCATCTCTCACATGTATTAGTGTTTGGTGGTAGGAGGAGGGGGGTTGTCTGTGTACATGAGGCAGTTGTAACATTGCCTCAAAATGCCCAGATTCACCAGTTGGACTGGGGAGTACACCTGAAACTGCCCTTTGGACATGCCTGGATAGGTACAGTGAAGTGTTTTACTGGATGGCTGGTGAGGTAAAATAGAGAGCCTTGTCCTACTGTACAGTACAGGTGGGTCTAGTGCTAGGGTTTATAAGTGCTTGCTATAAGTTTTGAGCAAGTGCCAGGCTGAGAAATGAATGGCTTGAGTGCTTAAGTTGAAAGTTTGTCTAGTTCCAAGGGAGAAATTGAAGAGGAGACTTTGTGGAACCGAGAATAGTTTTATCCTAGCTAACCAGTGCTGCCCAGCGCGCAAAACCGGGCAAATATGGTATTTATAGCAGGGAAATGAAAGAGATAGAAATTAGCCCAAAATGGCCAATAAACTACTAATTTCTGGGCTGAAACCACTCTTCCAGGGACAGATAGGCTGCTCTAAGCTCCCCTGTCTCACAGCTGAACAGAGAAACTTCCTTCTATCTAAGTAAGGTATGGGCAAACACAGAGATTTGTAACACAGCCCTGAATTCAGCACTAACTTGAAAACTGGACTATATTAGCTTAGAAAGGTGGGAAACAAGTATATATATATATATATATATATATATATATATATATATATATATTTGTTTCAGAAAATAAAGCAGATATACTAAAAAAACAGTTTAAAAGCACAAAAAAGGATACGCATTGCTATATATTGCAGATCAGAGAGTTGTAGTCAATGCCCCCAGTAATGAAGTAGGAAGAAACACAAATACAGTAAAAGCAGATGAATAAAGTGCAATTTCTTTATATATATATATATATATATATATATATATATATATATATATATATATATATATAAAACAATAGAAAATGAACAAACTGATTTAAACAAGTTACCAAATTACCCAGAAAAAAGCTCAAAACTGAGCCCTGTTCTAGCAGTCTTCAATCAGACAAGTTCTAACTGCACACCCCTGCTTACTAGGGTGCAGGGGAACCCTATCCAAAAAAAGATGGCCTGGATCAGTGCTTATACAAACAAAGCTAGATTCAGCAGGCCTGAATCTGGTCTATGCTACAGCAACAAGGTGCACCAATTTCAGAAAGAAACAGTTCAAATAACAGTCACAATAAGCCTGTGACCAGAATTTGTTTCATAATATTGCATGCATAAATGTCCTTTATTGCTCTCATTTCTGCTCAGAGGTGAAGAATGTAAATGCAGTTTCTGTTAGTCTGGGAACCCAGGGAAGTGGGAAGAATGATGTAATGTGAACCAGGAATGCGATTTTAAAAACAGAGAAAATCAGAGAGCATTAAGCATTTTTGTCTTGACCATCCAACTCATCAGCACTGTCTTGCTCTATATGTAAGTTTATCTTAGACTTGTGTTTTCTCTTAGAAATAGCTAGAAACTAGAAAGATTAGACTAAGTGTTTTTCTGTGATGTCAGAACTGTACTACTGAATTATTTTAAGTATTTCTCTGTGATCTCTGAACTCTTGACAAGCACTGTGTAGTAAAAAGTATTGTCTTGTGTTTTGACTATTTGTTACTAAATATTTTTAAACCCTTTCAACTATGGCTGTTTTTGTAGAGATAATTTAAGCTCTTTAGAGTACTTCCATGCCTTTAGTGGGGTGGCTTCTGTGTAGAGTCTGCATGTCCTCCCTATGGTTGTGTGGGTTTCCTCCGGGTGCTCCGGGTACTCTAAATTGGCCCTAGGTGTGTGTGTGTGTGTGTGTGTGTGTGTGTGTGTGTGTGTGTGTGTGTGTGTGTGTGTGCTTTCTGTGGAAGGTTGGGTGCTGGGCTGGAAACTCGACACCATAAAACTCCACTGCCAGTCATGAGCAGACAGGTGATCCGCTGTGGTGACCCCTAACTGGGAAAAGCCGAAAGAAGAAGAAGAAGAGTCCTTGCATGCCTTTGGTAAAATTGTACAAAGCCACTTCAATAGCTTTAGCCCTGGGCTATACTACCAATTGGATAATAATATTGCACAGTAATAATTGGACACCCTTTTAAGGGCCTTTGAGTAGCTGATAAATATTAATGGGTAGTGGCAGCTGGTCCTCCCGTATAGCCTGGGAAAAAGGGGCACAGCTGGAGAACCTGTACCAGCCTTCCCCAGGAGTGTCTGTGTGGTTGTATAAACTCTTCTCAAAGTGTGTGTGTGTGTGTGTGTGTGTGTGTGTGTGTGTGTGTGTGTGTGTGTGTGTGTGTGTGTGTGTGTGTGTGCCAGCTACTTGGGCAGGAACACAAAGCACTGGTTGGACAGAGAGGCTGCTGGAGGTTTAGCTTGCCCACTAGGCTATCTGGACCCTATAGCTGTGCCAGTGGGGAGTCTTATTGGGGACCTGGAGAACAAGGAAGCGACCAACCCAGGACTGACTGTGATCTCTGTGTGCTCTTAAGGGAAATTGCACTTTACTGTGTGTATTTGTTGTCCTTTCCTCCTATATGAGACGCCCCTCACTGGTGTTAGTGGTGAGGATTGAGTCTCCTTGATTGCCAGGCGATGGCACTGGCATCACAAACCCCTTCAGAGCTTTCCTGTCACCGAAGAGTAAGCTCCTCTGAGGCTGTCAAGGATTGACAGTCAGCTTGTGCTTTCTTTTTGCTGGGAAAATAAGTTTCCTTTGTGGAAATAATTTCTGTTTTCTTATATTTACTGATGTTCTATTTGTTTCCTCTTCAGTAAAGTTATTTTAAAGCTAGGAGTGTTGTATGACTGTCTTGAGACTATATTGTATTTATAAACATACCATTCATTTTTCTGTCCATTTTAAAGTAGTGTAAACTAACTGATGACATATTCTCTGTGGAGAAACTGTGTTTAATTTTCAACTGTGAGGCTGCCATAGTGTTTGAAAGTGCTTTTTACTGTGATTTTTGTCAAAAAAGTAACTTTTTGTGGGCTGGTAGTTTTACTGGCATTTACTCCTTGCGTTCCCTGGGAAAGAGGCACCATTTTCAGCTTGAAGATGAAATAGATTTCCGGTCTCACAGTTGGCTCTTCTTCTAGCCACAAAAAGAAAAAGTGAAGCACGCAACCTTTGCCACCACAGCAGGCTATCAGTTTGCCTTGGTCGAAGGTTGGCGACTCTGCTGTGGCCATTTGTTGTACCTCAGACCACTCATCTTTTACCCTAAATCCTTCTGGTGTAGCACATACAGCCTCTATGGACCATCCTCTGCAGCAGTTGGAGTCTCTTCAGTGAAGGAGAGCCACTCTTTTCATTCCTGGGAGCGGGACCAAGGAAGGTTTCCTTGTGTCAGAATGCTGTACCCATTCCTGGGGAAACCGTGGCTACCATTAGTGATATAGTTGGTCCTATTTTTTTCCTGACAGAAACAGAAAACCAAACATGGATCTACTCCTCCTCAAATTAGTTGGATAGAAGTAGTTTTCTGGGACTGGTTCAGGGTTTAATTCAAGGTATTGATCCTTCTCGTAGAGAAGTTTTTGGTAAAATAAAGAGGGATGTCTCTTTTCCTGAAGAGATTCAAAATTCTGAATCTGAACAGGAAGATTGAGGGAGTGATTCAGGGTTTAGATTTCTTTTTCATACTCAGAGGAGAGCTCAGTTTCTGATTCTTCCTGTGGGGGTGGGGGTGGGGAGTGGGGCTCTCTGCGACTATTGCTAGAATATGCCAGTGTTTTCAGTGTAAGAACACTGAGGTTTCTCTGTCCTCAGAAAATACTGCAAGTTGCTACAGAAGGATTTTCCAGAACCTACACCCATTCCCCATGACCTCTCTGCTTTAGGGGATGTGTGCCTTACTGCCTGCAGTTTTCCTGATAGTCAGACAGCTGTCCCTAAAAAGGCAGGTGGGATGCATACATTTCCTCAATCTTTTAAATTTGTATATACTATTCTTGAATCTGATCCAGCAGCTATAGCCTTAGTTTAATCCACTGCTGCTAAGTACCAAGTTAATTACAATCCTACTCTTTCTAATAAAGGTGGGAAAATTATTGATGGGTATGTTAAAGAATTGTTTACTTTTGCAGTTTTGATTTTCAGAATTTTAAATTGTTAGGCTCATATGTTGAAGTTTGTTCTGACATATTATGAAATTATGAGGAATGTTTATCTGCAGTTTTTCTTTGTAAAGAAAAAACTGCTTTAAATAACTTAGTTTCTATACTGCACAGGTCACTACTCATTGTTTGCAGTGTGTGTGTGTGTCTGTGTATGTGTGTGAGACTCTGTTGAGACTTCTACCAGGATTATGGCCACTGGTAAAGGATGTTTACTTGGCCGCATTCTTAGAACCTTCCAGATAATTTAAAAATGAGATTTTAAATTCTCCCTTATATAGAGAGTTAGTGTTTGGCCCGTCTGCTGCAGAGATGATCCTGCCTTTTCCCAATTGTCTATGGGTTTTTCTTTCTCCTCATCCAGTTTTGACAAAAAATAGAATAAACAGTCTCAACAGAATTTAGATAAAATGAAGTTTAAGAAGAGGCAAGGAGGTTCCAAAAAGTAATTTCAAATCTCTGAAAACCAAGGGCAGACCAACAAGTCTGAATGCCTATTCAAGATTCCTTGTGACTCCCTCCCATCCTGGCCCCTTTTTCTGCTCCAGAAATCCTGAATCTCCAGTTTTCTCTTTGGTAGCAGACTGTTTTAGATAAATGGGTTCTAAAAATCATTGAACAAAGTTACAGATGGCAGTGGGAGGAATTTCCTCCTTTCTAGGGATCATTCTGTATCCTGCAGATCATACTCTTTTGTTTTCACTTGTTCATCATCACATGCTCTCGCAAGGAATGATGCAACCAGTTCCTCCTTCCCATGTGGGGGAGGAGGTCTATTCAAGGATGTTCCTAGTCTCAAAGAAAGAAAATGCTTTGAGGCCACTTTTGGATCTTTTTTTTCTAAACCTGTTTGTGATAGTGCCCAAATTCAAAATGATGTCACTTCGCAACCTCTTACTTCTTCTTCGTCATTCAAATTTCCTAGTAACTCTAGATTTAAAATATGCTTATCATCACATACCTCCCAACCATACTGAATTACTCTGTTTTTACTGAGTTTTGGGGTCCAAATAATGAGGTGCCACGATTCCCGAGTGGCACTCCTTAATTTATGAATTTTCCAGTCTTTTTATTTTAAAAATTTTTGTTTGGTGTTTTGAGCTGACATCATCATATGCACGATGATGTCAGCTCTGTGAAATGGCCTGCTAGCCTGTCAGAATTGAGGAATTGAGCTCACATGCATGCATTTCTGGCTGCTCCAGCAAATCGCAAGGTAATGGGGAATGTGTAGCTGCAAGAAGAAGGAATGGTGCTAGTTCCACAAACAGAAACAAGTCACAAGGTATTTATTATGCGGCTGACTTCAGATTTGATGGCTGAGGCTACAGAGTGTGTGAATGGAAACCTGAGGCTGCAGAAACAAGCAGAAGACTTCAGGGATTTACTTTTATGATGGCTATCTGGAAACAAGACATAAGGTATTTATTATGCTTATGCAGCTGTCTTCAGTGTGTGTGCAGAGGTTAGGTACTCAGACTCAAACCCTATACCTTGGGTACAGGTAACAAGAGCCTAAAGTCTCTACTAACCACCACGTCTGAAAACTTTTCAGATTTATGCCTCATATTTTTGTTCTGTTCCTCATAAAATCTGTGGTTCTCTGGATTTTTGTGGCAAATCAGTGAAGGATTGAATTCACTAAATAATGACAGGCATTTGAATTTCAGACTTCATATTCTTCAGAAAATAAATGGTAACACAAAACCTATTATTCTAGCAATTTTCTAAGTTTATAAGATCAGTATTTGAAATTTGTCCCTATTTTTGGAGCTGCATTCCCCCATTATTGGCTTTGTCTAGATTTTTTTGTGCTAAGACGTTGAGAGCTATGGTGAGAACTGAATTCACTGAATATGTTTGGGAGCAGTATTCCCCCGTTATTGGCTTTGTCCAGGTGTTTTGTGCTAAGTGGTTGAGAGCTATGTTGAGAAGTGAGAAATTAATTCACTAAATGATAGCCATTTAAGTTTCAGTCTTTGAATCTTTCAGGAAACTGCTGTTTTGGCATAGTGGTATGTTGCTCTGACTGTAGTGCACAGGGTCCTGGATTCAAGACTTGGCAGTAAAATGCATGGTGGTAACACAACATTTTATTCTAGCAACTTTCCAAAATTATCAAAGCAATGTTTAAAATGTGTCCCTTGTTTTTGGGCTATTGTCAACCCCCAATACATTTTGGCTTTTTCCAGATTTCTTGTGCTGCAAAGTTGAGAGATACAGCTGAGTGTTGAGTAGATTTTACAAGGAGCTGAGAACTTCAGGGGAAGAGGAATTTAGTGTTGCTTATGGTGAGTCTGCTTACATTGTTAATAGCATAACGGGTTAAATACTTGCTTTTGATGCAGAAGGCTATTGGTTCTACTCCCACAGTATGTAGATGCATTGCTGATACTGTACCATGTTGTACTTTTAAAGGTGGTGGGTGTAGATACAGATACAACAGAAGTGAGAAAATGTCATGCATAAGGGTATTTGTGCCTCAATGGAAAGCGCAACAAATATCATTAACCCAAATTCAGGAACAGAGAATCAGAATTATTATGTTATGTGCTGCATTATAACAAAACTATTTTTAAACTAGTACAGTACATTTTCCACCATTCAAGATAAAACACAATTTTCCACTTCAGACACTGGAGAAGCAAGAGTGGCCAGTTAGCACCTGGATTACAATGATATTTTTGATGCTTCAGGATGAATGCAGGAGAGGGTCTGTCAGTACTTGGACTAAACATTGGAAGTCTTAAAACATGCAGTTTGCCTAGTTTATTTTGTTGTGCATTTAAAGCTATTGAGTTGGTCTGATAACACAAATCAGAGTAAGTCAAGCAAAAAACTGAAATTGAAAATAAGTTAAAGAACATGTGCAAGATGCCCATGGCTTACACTACTGTCATTCTATATATATATATATGTGTGTGTGTGAGTGTGTGTGTGTGTGTGTGTGTGTGTGTGTGTGTGTGTGTGTGTGTGTGTGTAAGACTTTTATGATGGAAATGTTCTGAATTGGGCAGTGTTCTCATTATTGGTTCATGCATTTTGTTTCATTGCCTACTGGAAAAATGTTCAAACAATAAATTTAAAATGCGCTCTAAGTCTAACAAATGTGCTGTATTATACAAGGAATATAATTTAATAAAGTCAGGAAGGTGTATCACAGAACACATGTATGTTTCTTGTTTTGTGTGCAAGGGGCCTGTGATTTGAAAACAGCCCAAAGGTAATCTTTATACACCATGGGCCAGATGCATTTTCTTTGGATGTGGTATGGATTTCAATGCTGTTTCAATGAATGTGAGTTTGAAGGGCAGAGAAGTTGTAATGCTAAGTCTGTTTTCATTATGAGACAGTATTGTTTTGTTTAGCAGATGTTTATTAGCGTTTGTGTATTAGCTATAAAATGTAAAAATAAAATCCAAATAATCATTGTAGAAGTAAAGTAGTGGTGCTCCGGTTTCCTCCCACATCCCAAAGACATGCAGTAGGTGGATTGGACACTCTAAATTGGCCCTAGGTGTGAGTGTGTGTGTGCATGTGTGTGTGCCTTCTGTGGAAGGTTGGGAACCGGGCTGGCAACTTGACACTGTAAAACTCCACTGCCAATCATTAGCAGACAGATGATCCGCTGTGGCGACCCATAACCGGGAAAAGCCGAAAGAAGAAGAAGAAGAAGAAGTAGTAAAGTAATATGCACATTAGTGTTTATGGTAAATGGGGCAAAATAGCCAGGTAATGGGACATTGGAATGGCTGCAGAAGGACTATGGTGCCATATTTTGGTTGTCTTTTCTTCAGTTTGCATTTGAAAGTTGGTACCCCACAATTCCCTTGGCGTGGGCGGGGTTGCATAATTATGTATGCACATGTTATGTTAATAATGTACAGATTTGTAACTATTTCTCATGGGCCTTGTCCAAATTTTTGATGTTTCCAGGTTGAGAGGTATGATACCTATTCATCCAGATATCAGACAATTCTTAAGGCTTTCTGTGCCTGGATCACATTATCAGTTCTCTGCCTTACCCTTTGGACTACCCGCTGCACCAAGAGTGTTCACAAAGTGTCTAGCTCCAGTTATAGCTCAGTGAAGACTACAGGGTTATCCACATTCTCAATATTTAGATGACTTTCTTATCTTTGCACAGTATTTTTCAAAATGTCAGGAGTATCTATTTTGGGTGAGAGATCTCTTTCACAAGCTGGGATTCCAAGAGAATGTTCAAAAGTCTTTCTTGACTCCCTTATACAGGATTGTTTTCATGGGCTGCCACATAGACACTTCAGCTCAAAGAGCTTTTCTTCCACAGGAAAAAAATAGTTCTTCATCTAGCTGTATTTCTAAGGTTTTCTATTCAGACTTCAGTCTCTGCAAGGGAGTACCTCAGGATTTTGCATCTTTGATTCTAATGATGTGAGAAAAAGGTTGTGGATGGATGGATTCTCATGATACCCCTAGCAAGGCTCCACATGAGAAAAATCTAGTGGTATCTGAAATTTCTTTGATCCTAGCATCAACACCCTTTATCTTTTCAGATTCCAGTATTGTAGTTTGTCAGAAGAGAAATATTTTGGTGGAGACAACAAATATCCTTAAATACAGGTCTCCCCTTTTTCCTCCCTGCTCCAAAGCAGTTAGTCACCATAGATGCTTTGGACTTTGCTCGGGGAGCATTTTCAGGAGGGATAAATACTTAGGGGTTGTGGGCCACCAAGGACAGATGTAAGCATGTAAATATGAAGGAGATGCTTGCCCTGATCAAGACAGTTACCACTCTGAACCATCTTTGGTCCTCAGGACATCTTTAAATGGTTACATACAATATCATAGTCATGTGATACATCAATAAGCAAGGGGGAACCAGGCCATACCCCCTCTGCAGACTAGCCATGTTACCTTTGGCTATAGCTTCACAGCACAGTCTCACTCTACAGGCATCCTATATTCTGTCAGACAAAACTGTGTGGCAGACAAGCTGAGCAGGACCAGGGCAGATGCTCATGAATGGAATTTAGATCAGGGCGTTTTCCAAGATTTGATCCATCTATGGGGAGTTCCTTAAATAGACCTCTTTGCCTCTTCTATGAAAAATCAACTGTCAAACGTTTTAATGATTTCATCAAGAATGCTTGGAAGATGAGTGCCTTTTCTTTTCTTTGAACATGAATGTTCCTGTATGCCTTGCCACCCTTTCTACTCATATCCAGGGTACTTTTGAAGATTCAAAAGGAAAACCCCCAAGGTCATTGTGGTAACTCCTTTCTGGCCCAGTGAACAGTGGTTCTCACATCTTTTGGAAATGGCCAGGGGCATTTGCCACAATCTTCCTTACAGAATGGATGTACTCACACAAGGACAAGGATGTCTGATACACTCCAACATCAATCATCTTCAATTGACTGTCTGGATGGTAAGGTCTTTTTAGGCACCTGTTTTCTGAAGGCGTGCAGCAGGTACTAATGGAGGCAAGAAAGCTTGCAATTATAAAATCATATATTAAGAAATGGAAAAAGGTTTTCTAGTTGGTGCCAACAATATAACCAGCACCCATTCAGAACTAGTTGTTCCCTATTTTAATAGTATTTATGCGAGTTACTATCCTATGGCCTTTCTTATTGCTCTACAGAGGTTCATTTATTGGCCATTTCAGCATGTCTACCCATGGGTACTCCTCTTTGAAGGCAGTCTCATGTCAAAATGTTCTTGAAAGGGGGTTTGCAAAAGATGCCTCCAAGTAAACTGGTGGCCCCTCCTTGGTATCTTAATTTTGTTTTAAAGAAGCTAACAATTGCTCCATTTGAACTAGCTAATCTGGCTTACTTGAGGTTCTTGACATGGAAAACAGTTGTAGTAATTGCTCTGATCTCTGGAAGAAGGTTATCTGAGTTTCAAGCTCTTATGATGAGTCAACCTTACCTCATTTTCCATAGGGGACAGGGTTTCTTTAAAAACTATTCTTTTATGCCTATAGTGGTATGTTAGTCTACTTTAAGTCAAACTATCTACTTCCCCATGTTCTTTCCTGAACCTAAAAATGAGGGAGAAAGGATACCCCATATCTTGGATGTCCACAATAACTTGAGAATCTATCTTGTCTGAATTAAATCTTTCAGATGTTTAGATCAAGTGTTCATTTCTTTTGAAGGTAAGAAAAAGGGACAACTTGTGTCAAAACAGACTATTTCCAAATGGTTGTCTAAGGCTATTAACTTTTTTCTAGTTGCCATGGCACATCTGTGCCAGGTGGGATCAAGGTCCTCTCTACCAGGGACTTGGCTTTATCTATAACTTTTTGGAAAGGGTTGGATTCCAGAAGTTTTCTAGAAGCTGCTATTTGGTCCTCTATACATACTTTATAAAGCACTGTAAGCTTGATTCATTCTCTATGTCTAGAGCAAGTTTTGCTAGGGTCATTCTCCAGGGGCTTCTGGACCCTTCTCCTTCCTCCTCCCAAATATATTTAGCTATGGTAATCTACCCATATAGCTAAGGCTACTGAAGCAGTGATCAATATGAAAAACAATACAGTTGTATAAGTTGAACATGCCATAACAGTAGATGTTCAAATGATTGCTGCTGCCTCCATCCACCCCCTCCTCTTGTTTTTTGGTGTGTTTTTTATACCAGGATATGGGCACTTGTTTTTTCTTATTTTGTTGCCTTTTGGGGGCTCGGCCTCCCTCTTTCTTCTGACAGGAAAGCTCTGAAGGGCTTCACATCCAAACTCATATTTTAGTCAGCTCAGCTCAAGCTGCTTGACATTTTGGTCATGTGAAAGGTGTCATGAAGCTTATAACCCATATAGCTAAGGCTACTGTAGCAGTGATGATTCAAACATCTAATGTTAAGGTAAGTTCAACTTACACAACTGTACTTTCTAATCTCTCATGTATCATTGCATATTTTCATCACATCCTTCCATTACTTTACCCTTATCTGTGCCACGATACTCACCAGTTTGTGTATCTGCTGCTCTCATGTTATTTCTACTCACGCTTCACCTTTCTCTTTTTCAATACTTACTAAGTTCTTTGCTGATCTGAAAATGTTTTGACATGCTTACATCTAAATGTGTCATCTGCTGCTGTACTTTTATCGTGTTACTTTTGAAAACTTGCTTCATTTCTCTCAACCAAGCCATTTTTATATGTCATATGTTAATGGTGGTTTCCCCTATTGTGTTTTCCTTAGTAATCCACCAAATCGAATCTGTTACTCCTTTCTTCTGTACTGTGTTTGGTATTTTTACCCATTGTGTACTTTTACATTTAATTAATTTATTTTTTTACTATAAAAATAATCACCAACCAATCCAAGTGAATAAGTCCAATAGCAATTGCAGTCAAACAAATATTTCCAGCATGACAGAAGGACTCAAAGACGGCCAAGTTGTTCAGTATAAAGATCCAATTTATTTAAAAACTCATAAGCACTTTCACAGACTGTGCTGCTTCATCAGATGCTAACATCAAACCTACCATACTGCTCAATCAAATGCAAAATATCAATCATTAATTAATCACATGACTGTGTCTATTTGACCACAGCTCTGGAGAACTTCTGCTGTTCTTTTTGGTACATGTCAATGTAACTTTAATACAGATTCTAGAACATTTGCTAAAACAAATTGACAACCTCACAGAAATACAAATTGTGGTAAATGAGTGATCTAGCCTGAAATGCGCAATACAATAAAATGCAGATTTTTTCCCAAGAACTCAGTGAATCCAAATTATAGTATTTCCTGGCATTTTCCATAAAAAGTCAATGTCCATAAATGTATTGCTCTGCAGGGATATATGCTTGCCTTTTGGCTGTGGTCTTGTATGGGTCTAATATCTTGTTATATCTGTCAGTGTGATTGTCTTTCTTCTCCAAGCTTAATCTGTTCCATCTGTCATAGTTAAATTTTTTAATCTTCCCTGACAGAAATGTGTATTACTCAAAATGATAATTTCTCTTCTTATCTTAGTGAGCCAGATCCCATAACATCCTTATCAGTGGGGCACATCTGTGTGCAGAACTGAAGTTTTTCAAGCCAGAACATACTGCAGACTCTCTATCAGAACCTTTACAGAGTATGATGAACTATGTCAGTTCACCGATGGCTCAACACCTCCAATACTGGTGTGTACCTTGTTGAAAAAGACTTGTGAGAGAGTAACAGTGACCTTAGAATTCATTATATTAAATAGGACAGTGCAGGGGGTACAGCAACAGTAGTGGGGCCTTGCCCCCCACAAAACAGGCATTTTTTCATGCTTTGATAAAAGCAGTCTTTCTTTAGGCAAGCTGTTTTCAGTATGGTTTGCATGAGATTCTTTTTATTTAACATGTTTGGTTTCTTCTAGTTTCAAATATATGCTCACTAGGCTAGAGTTTCCCCATAACAAGCCATCCATGTAAAATAAAATCCTAGGTCACCTAACCAAAAAGAACCCACTATTACCACCTCAAAATGGATTCCACACCATAGTACAGATACTGCATTACTTATGTTTCTTACCACCATAAATCTGTGCAGCAACCAAGGCTAAATAACAGTTTATGTTGGAATTATCACAAGATTTTGATGTAGTCAGTCTGTTGCTAATTAGACTACTGAAACTAGACTTGAACAATTACACTATAAACTGGTTCAGAAATAAGCATACATGGAGATCCCAGGCTGTTCAGTGGAATGACTCCTAATTTTCTTTATAACCCACCAGGCAAGGAGTGCCACAATATGAAGCTTAACTGTGTAGCTCTAAAATATTCCATCAAATCAGGTAATCCTAGACCACCTTGTTCTGTTGGAGGTCAAGTTATTCTATTTAACTCTTTTCCTCTTTCCCTCCCAGACAAATTCTTTCAACCGTGTATTAATTATAATCCACAACTTCTCCTCTGGTTGATAAAAATATGTCTGACTTGTATATAAAATTTAAGGGATTAAAGCACTTTCACTGCTTTCACCTTACTATACATATCCATATACAAGAGCTTCTAGTTTCTCATTTTTATATTATCTTTTGTTTATTCTCTTCCTATATTTCCTTAGCTGTCGTAACAGAAGCCCTTGTAATCCATACACCTAAATACTTCGTCTTATCATGCCCCCATAAATATGGGTATTGCTGAACTAAGTCATGAGTGGGTACATAATTTATGGCTTTAGCTTTTGCTTTATCTTCATTAATTTTATATCCTAAAAAGACTGTGTCAAAATCTTCTGCAACACTAAAATGTTCTTTTCTTGAGTTATCAAGCTTAAAATAATATCATTTGCAAATAAATGCATTTTTATTGATTACCATGCCAATTATATCCTTGATTTCTGAGTCCCTTATTTTCTTTGTCAATTGGTCTAAACATAAAGCAAAAGGCAAAAGGGAAAGATGACACCCCTGATTGGTTCCTCTGTACAAACACAGTTTTATCAGGGAGGAGTCATCCTACTTTAATTCTAGTCTCTGATTCATCCTATATCCACCTAATTAACCTTATTATTTTATCACAGAATGCAAATGCTTCCATTGCTCTACTCATAACATACCAGATGACTCTGTTGAATGCTTTATGTGCACCAACAACATTGGTATTTTCTTATATTCAACTTCCCTCTGGAGCATCATTGCTCTATCAATGATGTCAAATGTTTGCCTCCCCTCCACAAAACCTCAGTGATCCATATCTATCAATTTTGACAACACCTTTGCCATTTTTAGCAGATATACAGACATAAGCACTTTATAATCCTGGTTTAAAATTGAAATGGCTTTATACGAGACTGGGTCTGATGGGTCTTCACACTCTGGGTAATACAGCCACCATGGCTTTCTTCCAAGATGGTGATGCTTCTCATTCTTTGAAAATATTATTAAACAAAATTTTCCAGATCTTTATCACTTTCTTCCCTCCTAACGTCCAAACTTCCTTAGGAATCCCATATGTTTTTGGGGACTTCACAGCAGATTGATTATATAACATCATTTTTTATTTCATCTCCTCCTATTTTAACTATTAGTTGCTGAGCCTCATCTTCCTCTAATCTTGATGTAATTAACTCTTCCATATATATTTCCATTTGTGTTCTTTCTTGGTTTCCACAATCATCAGTTGCTAAAACCCACTCAAACGGCTACCCCCAAACCAACCATCCTTGATGCTAAAGTTCCCAGTGAAACTCAATTCACCTCCCACTTTGTGAACTCAATTCTAGCCCTAGTATCACAGGACAGTTCCTAACTCACTATCCTTCCCACCACGAACAATACTAATACAGGCTTTGCCTTCAAAACAGTGCCCACCAGCTCTATCAAAAGTATGCTCCCCAAACTAAAAACCTTGTCAGCTGCAGCAGACTTACTCCTTAGCTACTTCTTAAAACTCACAGCATTTGCTATTGAAATCCCAATCTCCACTCTCATAAATAGATCTATTGCTGAAAACTATGTTCCCAAAAAAATATCCCGTCATTCCTAGGGGACCTCCACTGAACTTAATAACTATAGACCCATTTCAGTACTATCCCCCCTGGTCAAAATCTTAGAAAAATACATTCATACCCAGGTACTACAATACCTCCTAGACAATAATACCCTGTCCCCTACTCAACATGGTTTCAGACCTGCCCATAGTACCACTACAGCCGTCCTCTGTTTCTCAGACACAATAAATCAACTCAAAAATAAAGGCCTGCAGGTGTCAACTCTCTTTGTGGATATGTTCAAAGCATTTGACACAGTATCCCACCAAATCCTGCTAAATAAACTAAACCAATATAACCTATCAAAGTCCACAGTAACCTGGTTCTATAGCTACTTAACTGACAGGTACCAGGCTGTGAAATGAGAAAATTCTGTCTCACCTGTGTTACTCATAACTATAGGAGTCCCACAAATGTCTCTCTTAGGACCCCTACATTTCACAATATTCACAAATGACCTCCATACCTCCATACAGCATGCAGCTATCATTCATTATTATGCAGATGATACTACCTTAATCTGTGCTGCACAAAATATTCCAACCCTCCTACAAACAACTCAATTAGCATTCTCTGACGTAGAAAATTACCGTACCAAAGCCCAACTTATCCTCAATCCTAAGAAAACACAGCTAATGATTATAACCAGTGCTAACAAAAACTCCAGTTGCAATCAGTTCACCATCTACTCTACAAACTCTACTCCAATCACTCTAGTGTCACAGGCTAAGCTACTAGGAATACCCATAGACTGCCACCTAAAATTTGATAGACATATCAACTTAAATATAAAAAAGTACATGCAAACTGGGATCACTCTACTGCATTAAACCATTTCTCACCAACAATATGAGATCCACCATTGCTCATTCCCAACTTCTATCCACCCTATTCTATGCAGCCCCCATTCTAACAAATCTCAATAAAACTGACCTAAGCAAAATGGAAGCCTGCTACAACAGAACTGCCCGCTTTGCTCCAAATTGCCCATATAGATCCCATCACTGTACTGTTCTGCACCAGGTCCACTGGCTTGAACTACCCAACCTACTAACTTATAATCAGCTCTGTCTCTGTCACTCTATATATTACTTCCCCAATAAGTGTCCTGCCCTCAAAAACCTAATACAACAGCACTCAGCCACAAGGCCTCTTCGGTCATCAAACAAACTGTTACTAGAAGTCACCAACAGCAATAACAGCTTTGGAGACTCACTGTATAGTAGTACAGTGGCTAGAAAATGGAACACCCTCCCCATTAGCATACAAATCACATCCTCTAAAGCCTTCTTTAAAAACCTTATCAGGCAACATCTGAAGCAAAGCTGGCTGTGCTATGACTGCTCCCCAGACTAGAGCAATCAGACAAGGAACATATACTATGCCCATCTTACTTACTAAATTCTCACTCTCACTCACATATACTGACCCCATCAAGTTAAATAAATACTTTTAAACCAAATAGTTACCATGAAACTCTGTAATGATTTATACTACTGATGAAGGTTTCTTTTCCTCTAGTGGGCTGCCTTCATACTACTGCAAAAATATTCCAGTGTACTATGTATGCATTGTATTATGTTTTCAGACACAACTGGATACCATGAAATGTATTAATTATTCCTATTATTAATTTTTTTATTCCCCTGTACTTGTGCTGTCGTATACTGTAAAAATTTGTATGTATTGTGATGCTGTTTAAACATCTAACTGTATCTGTAGTTGTCTTTCTGTGTGGAGATTTTCCCCCCAGGCCTCTGCAGAAAAAGGGTCTTTGGCCCAGTCAGACCCCCCCCCCCCCGGTTAACAAATGTAAAATAAAATAAAATCTGCTTTATACAAATTTTCCAAATTTCTCAAATACCACTATAGGATCTCTGGTTATTTTCTTGCCATAGGCTCCCTAAGCTTGGCCATGATCTTCCTGTTTTCTGTTGCCTAAATTGTTCTGCTAAAAGTTTTTGTTTTCTGGAATTATCAAAAAATAGTTACTTATCAGCAGTCTTTCTAAACTTGTGTGTACTATCCAAATATTTCATTATTTTCTTTTTAGCACTGCACAGTTGTTCCTCTTCTTTTTCTGTGAGATCTCCCTTATTCTGTAATACTTTAACATTTGTCAGCCCCTGTAAATAATTCCTAATGCTTCAATCATATGTATTTTCTCTTTTATTTCAACAGTATTTTTTAAATTCCATTTTATCCCTGTTATCCTTCTATCTTCCCTAATAACTCTCAAATAATTTCCAGTATCTAGTCTTGAAATTCCTCTATTTTTAACTTGTAGATGGGAAAGTGTGAGTGTCTCATTTTTACTTCCGTATACTACATTTTTATCTTAGTTTTTATTGGTGCATGATTTGAAACAGTTATCGGTTGTGTGTTCGATCTTTCAGTTAAATGCTCACGTTCCTGTGAAATTTATATCTAGTTTAGCCCAGTTATTGTACCTTGGGGGTATTATGTAAGTGCTGTCTTGAGTTCCTACTACTGAATTCATATCTTCCGTACCAAATATTTTCATAAATTTCTTCAGAAATCTTCCCTGTTTTGTTATATTTTACCTTCTAGGCCCCTCTGATACATCCTCACTATTGCAAATCAAGTGCTAGGCCCCATGGATAAGTAATATTCCCTGCTAAATGTTGATTATTTCTCCCCAAATTTTCTTAAGTACCACAATAGCAGTTTTTTGGTAGAATATAAATACATGCCAGTGTAATCCTCCTCCCTGGCCAATACCCCTTACTACCACAAATCTACCATTATTGCCTTTTCCCCTCTTCTATCACTATTGTATCTCCTCTAGCAGTCAGTATTATGACTCCCATTTTCCTTTGTCTTTGGTTTTCTGCTGAATATTCATCCTGAAATCCTTTCTTTGCCAAATTCACATGCTCATATCTTTCTAAATATGTCTTCTGCATCATTGCTATTTGTACTCTGCATTTCTTAATATAATTCAGTACTCCTTCCTTTTTGCCTATACTTGTAAGGCCATTTACATTCCAGTGTTGTATAGCTGGAGTCACCATTTGGATAAAAAATTATTGTTCCCACTTATTATACATGACAGTTTTTGAATGTGTATTTCCAACTTTTGCCTCATATGCACACACTAATGTTTGGCAGGATGATCTTTTATATAAATGTTTTTTTCTCATCTCCATTTGAACTCATGCCACATTTTTCAAGACTTTTTGCTTTAATGAAAACCCTTAAAAATAAATACATCTGTATAGCAGCACTCTATTCCCTATTAACAGGCAAATCTATGTGCATTTTCAACAAATGTTTAACCCTCCAGACAGGAACAATTGTCCTCAGTCAACAGCTGCGCTCAACAGGCATAACCTAATCTAAAATTAAGGTTACCAATGCCAAAGCACACGTTGTAGCCTGTGTCCCCATTTTCACTGATTGCTGTCTGCTCTTTTATTATCTTTATTCTCATCCTAGTTGTGAATAACAACTTGTATGCTTTCAGAAAACATTAACTTTTAGCCCTAAGAAAATGTGCACTGGCTACCTTTAAATGAAACTAAATTATGCACTGTTCTGTTACCTGACTTGAAGTATTAAGGTTGCTGGGGAGGCTACTATCTCTTATTCACTTCTCATCATTTCACACCTTTTTTTTGTTCAGCTGAACTGCTTGCCATTGTACCTTTAAATTTGCATTTCCCTGACCAAAGAATGCTCAGAATTCTCATGATTAATTGTTTGCTCCTGCAGAGCTCTTTTCCATGTAAAAGTAGTCAGCTATGAAAAAGAATAGCAAACAATGTTGCAGATGCATGGAATCTTTGTAAATTTCACACAAAAAGAAATGTACAGAACCTTCCTAGCTGCCCTTAGCTGCAGACTTCTTGTCTGTCACTGAGATCATCTGTTAATGGAAAAAAAAAAAAAAAAACAACAGCAACAAAAAAAGCTGATATATTTGCAGATGAAAGAAACTTAACATTTTTAATGGTTTCCATCATTTTGTCTTATTTAAAAAAAAACTGTTTATAGCTTAAGTGAGGGACATTAATCTAAACCTCCATCCTTGTAAAAACAAGGGAATTTATCATCTTACTTCTTAATATAATGTAATCAGAACACTTTTACATGCCACCCCACCAGTCAAAGATCACAATATTATATTAACTTAAACATGTTTCTGTCCAGCATTTTTCTTGCTATAATATGAAATGTACATTTCTTACATCTAAAAAAGTACTTGTGTACCCTAATATCTTTAAAAATACAACAGTCACTGAAAAGACTCACCTTGCATTAAAAATACTCCTAACGTCACACTGTATAAAACTGCTTTACAATATTACATGCAATTTATATCATGAGATAATTTATGCAAATACTAAGAAAAACAAAAATGTTTAACTTACAGTTACTCCCCCCTTTAGTGTCCTTCTAAACAATAATGACATGATGTGTGGTATATGCTTTACAGTCCACACACAAGTTTAATAATGTCTGTACAAGTCCAGTCTTTTCTCTGCCACTTTTTCTTGCAAAGCCATATTTCACAAACATGATTGATGCTTTATAGTCACCCATTTATTAATTTATTTCAGTATTGCTGGTCTTCTTACTGATCATCTGCATTTCACAACAACAGACTCTGGTTCAAGTGCAAGCTTTTGCTGGTTATTCTAGTCAACTATTGTGCTTTTTTTCTGCCACTCAAACATTTTCCTTTGAAACACTGGAAAAGGTTTCACTGGCAAAGTCTGTCTATGAGCTTTACTCTCAGAAGAATGAGAAGCAGAGTCTTCTTCTCCTTGCTGTCTCACTTTTTGTTGGATAAACTTTTTTATTTCCTCCTCCAGGAAAATACTCTGAAGATAGCTGGATATAGCAGCTTGAGGCTGTCACCTGCTTCTCAATATTCCCTGATTGTTGAGATAAAATTGCTTCTCTTCTGCCTTGTATACAGTGAATAATCATTTTCCACAAACACTCTACTGTTTCCAGTTTTTAATACTTTTCCCTTCTGCTGCAGTTTTGTCATGATCAACTCTTTCTGCTGATATGATTGCATCTTTACTAATATGGGTCTTGGCTGCTTTCTCATGACCAGCTTTGGAGCATAGACTTGATGTGTCCTTTCTATTAACAGATCCTGCTATGGAATACTAGTCCAGTTAATAATTTGTGCTTTATAAAAATAATACAGTCTGCTCCTTCCAGTTTTTCCGGTACAACAGAATATCTCAGGTTTTCTCTGTGTGCTCTGTCTGCTAACTCTACTATTTTTGAAACAGCACTTCTTGAAATGCCTCATACTCCACCAACCTTTTCTTCATTTCACCCTCTGATTTTTGCAATTTCATCAGTTCATCTGAATAGCTAGTTTGAACTTTTTCTATTTTTTCCAGCCTTTTATTATTTGATTTGATATAGTCCTTCAATGTTTTATTTATTTTAATTACATCTAAGTACATTTGATTTATTTTGTTCTTCTAAATTACTGGAAGCCATCTCTTGTACTAAAGATGAAGCTTAAACTGCTTTGCACAGAACAACTGTAGGATTCTTCCCAGCCAGTGTTTTCTCTTCACGTTTTCTGATTGACTTTCTTTCAGGTTTTCCAAATTTCCTCTTTTGGTGGCATCCATTATTATGTAATGCCGTGCAGATACCCCCTTTTTATTATTCTTTTTTATATGTTATAGTATGTGATCAGTAATTTTTGAGCACTGGATTTTTGAATTAAGTGTTGAAGTCTATTAATTTGCTATTTCTTCTTGCATAATAGTTGTTTCCCATAGCTTCTCACAGCTTTTCATATGCTCAGTACTGTTTGCATAAGACATGAATATTCTCCCATAATTAATAAACTGACACAAGGATTATTAATATAGGGTAGGAATATATAAAGATTCCTGTAACAGACATATTTATTACTTTTATCTTGAATACTAATCCTTGCAGTCCATACCTATAATGAAGGTTTAAAACAATATGTGGCCAGTTTTGGACTTGTTTTGTAATTATGTTCCATTTATTATAAGATTTTTGAAAAAATTATATAGTAACAACTTTATTGCACTTGGTATTTTGGTCACTTTTTTCTGGAACAGCACACTTTCCCTACTAAATGTAGTACTGAAAATACCTTTCTTCTATTTTGGAACCTATGTTTAAATATTTGATTCCAGAATCTTGTAATGATCTTCTTGTAGATTTAGCTAAAGCTTTTGATATTGTTGATTGTAGCTTTATAACTTTTCTTGGAAAAATTTCCACTGGGTTAGGCACCAGAGTGGTGTTTCTTTAATCTCATGGACTATAGCTATGAAACTGGTTACAGTACTATTTTTGCCAACCTCTTACAGCGTGAGTCTTACAGCATGCATTGTGAGGATGTGAGGTACTGCCAGCTATGCCAGAAGCAGTACGGCAGTGGATGTGTAACATATGCCAGCACAGCTAGCTGGAATGTTGTAAAGAATTATATGCCATTGTATATCAAACTGATTTGTACAGATGCTGGTGCTGAAAATCTATTTGTGAGGGATGCTTGCTTTAAACATGTGTCAACAGTGTGTCCTGCTGGGCAGAGGAAGAAATATACATGTATTATTGTAACTCATTAAATGTATATATTTTAACAGAGGATACTGGAAGAGAAGAGGTTAAGCTTAGCCCCAGCTAACTTTTAGAAAACTTTCCTGAAATTAAATTACCTGGTTTAGGCCATAAAGATTGTATCTTACAGTTCTGATTGCAGCCAGAGACTAAATGTCTGTGTCAGAGAATGGTTAATTAGTTCCTGTAGGAAGAGTGTTTTATGATTTTATAGCTTCCAGATTCTGTAACACATCTCAGCAAAACTCTGTCTGAGTGTATGGTAACACGTGCTAAATTGTAGTTCATTTTCTAGTAATGGGGGTTAGTATGGGAACCAGAAGTCAGATGACCAGATGTATGTGATGTCATTCTGTAATCTAGGACAAAAAATGATGTTTTAATACCAGGTAAGAGGGAAGTCTCAGAGCACTCTGCTTTTGGAACCTGACATAGAAGGAGCTCTCACCTACTTCATATTGCCTTGCTCTAGTAAGTAACCAGGGAATAATAATTCTTTAGAACAGTCAGGAAAATATAGTGAGATTAGTTAAATACTGTTTTTCTGTATCTGTGTGAATCTATTCATCTGTGTTATTTTGATATTTCCTGTGATAGAAACTATGGTGTTTATTGTAAATAGATATTTGGTGTTTTCATGTTCTTTTATCATTTATTATTAAATATATTTAAACTTTTTATTGTGGCTGGTCTGTTAGAGAATATTTTAACCTTTGAAAGTACTCATATCTGTTTGGTGACTCTCTGACCATTCCTGAAACCCTTTCAAGAGCCTTAGAGTAGCTGGCTTTGGAGTGTCTGGTGGCAGTGTAACTACCTTATTGTCTGGGCAGAAGGGGGCATAGCCAGTAAATATGTACCAGCCTTTCCCAGGTGTGTGTGTGTGTGTGTGTGTGTGTGTGTGTCTGTGTGTGTGTGCGTGTGTGTGTGCGCACGTGAGTGTGTGTGTGTGTGTGTGTGTGTGTGTGTGTGTGTATGTGTATGTGTATGTGTGTGTGCGTGTGTGAAAATCAAATCTCACAAAGAGTGTGTGTGTGTGTGTGTGTGTGTGTGTGTGCATGTGTGTGTGTGTGTGTGTGTGTGTGTGTGTGTGTGTGTGTGTGTGTGTGTGTGAGTGTGAGCAGCTTGGAGCATGGACAAAAAGCACTGTTTTCACAAAGAGAGTGATGGAGGACTTGGCTTGGATACTTGGCTGAGGACTCAACTTTATAGCTGTGCCAGTGGGGAGACTTACTGGGGATTTAGAGAAAGAGAGAAAACCAACCCCCAGACACAGTATGTTCCCTGTGTGCTCTTAAGGGAAATTGTGCTTGATACAGAGACCTGCATCTGGAAATACTGGGTGTACCCATTTTTGATCCAAGTGAACATCCTTCTCCAGTGTCATTGGTGAGAATTCAAGCTTCTTGATTACTGGCCCAGAGTCTGGGATGTCACAAGCATAATAAGAAACTTTTATCTATGATAAATACTAGTTCATTCAGTAAAGTTTGTCACCTCATGATCTGTTTGTCTGTTGTTGCAGAATAGAATTACTATATTAAATAATTTCAGTATGATGTTAATATTCTTCAGGATTGCTTAGCTTAACATAAATATAAGAAAAAGCATATTTTGGAGTTGTTATCAAAAGCTTAAATTGAAGGAAAAGGTGAAAGTTCATGTTTAAGTTTGTTCAAGTGCTTAAATATTCAAGCACTGTGCAATTAGTAAAGCATGCATAATGCAATACATCAAAACAAAATAAAATAATACAATATAGATTATGATGTGAAAAAATATTAATATGAGACAAAATTAGAACTGGAAATATAATTTGACTGGACTGTATAATGGAGAACATTACAAGCCTATTAAATGTATTCAGAATGAATAGATACCAAAGCAATTTCAATTCAACAATCACAAACTATGACAAAACCTTTTGGTAAAATGATAAAGAACTATCAATAATGGTAAAATAGTTTTTTTCCCTAACACCTTTATTGAATTATCACTTGTGACATAGGCAAATTTACATTCATATAAAAGTAATCAAACTGTATTAATATAACTTATATATATTGTTATGTATCATATAACCTAAGCAATATTACATAACTTATTCTATTCCTGCTTTTTTAAACAAGAAACATCTTTATTAAACCATCACTTACTACATAGGCATTAGGCAATCAACAAACCATACCGACACAATCCTAGTTGCAAGCATTTTACATCACAAATGATACTTTCACACTCCCGGTTGCAAACATTATACATTACTTATAATCTACCCAATCTTTCTCACTCAAACATTACATAGCTCATTTAAGTCCTGATGCCTTTTAGACCTCATTCCTGCCTTGTTTGGTTCTCACAATTCCCATTTCCCTATGTAATTTGCTCCTACCCTTTTCTAAAATTCTCAATGTCAGTTGTTTTTTCTCTGTTGCTATATTCACTGCTTCCAGTATAGTTGGTTTAGATTTTGATTTCCATTTTCTAGTTGTAAAATAGTTCTGATATTACATCACCAAAATCAGAAGAAGTCAAACAACTACATAAATGTGAGACACAACACTCCTGCCATTTTTTGCTCTTTCTCAAACAAAAGTGAAGACTGCAATAAACTGTCTGATGAAAATTCATCAGGGGATTACACAGCAGAAAAGCAGGAGCCCGAAAGTGGAAGACAGGCTGTTTAAGGTGCCATGTCCTTTTAGCATTGCTGTCAGCTTTCTCTGTGATAAAGACACTAAAGCAGGGCTAATCACAACAAACTAACAGCTGACAGCAGCAGCCCTGTTGAGAAACAATAAATCCAATGGAAAAAAATAAAAAGATGTGAAAAAACAAAAAACTGTGGCTGGATTTTCTTGATTCACAGTGACAGTTTCCATTCTGAACAGTTACATGTTATCCAGGTTGATTATGACATTAACTGAGTTTATATGGATTCCTACTTGCAAGTGGCTTTTAGTTAATTTTTGGTATTTTTGTAAACATATCTATTGTCTTTGTAAAAATGTTATGCTGTAGGATAGCTTCAGTGAACAATATAAAATGGCTGGACCATTTACATCAAGTAGGATCAGAACTTCTACTTGCTTTAGGCTATAATCTAATTCTTTATTTAGATTGTTCTAACTGTGTTTGGAAAACGTTACAGTTGTATGTTAAACTGTATTTAGATTTATTCTGTGTTTATTTATCCAAGTTTATTTACTTATTCCACAGGTAGGTGAACTGGACCACTAAGTTACTTTCACATTCTTAACATAGTTACAGTTAAAATTAAAAAAAAAAAACATTTATAACAATATTAAGAAAAAAAACATAAATAATAGATACAATTTAAAAACAAATAATATTACTAGCATGTAGCAAGCAACTGGCAGAAAATATATAGAGTAACCTCATAAAACCATACAAGTAACCAGAAAAAAAGATGTAGTGGCAGCCCAAACCCAGGAGTAAGTGTGTTTGTAGCCCAGATAAGGGTGAAACATTTATTAAAATACTGAAAAAACAGCACAAAATTGTTAGGAGCTTTCGTCCACTAAAACTATGGACTTCATCAGAATTGTAGCAAGCAAGCTGTAGGTAATTTCATTCTTAATAGTTTAAAGTCAATCCTATAGCAGAGAATAGCAAAAACCGTTCAGAAGTTATTATGTAACAGCATCAAATGCTTGCAGAATGGCTCCTCAGTGATAAAGTTTCTGAGATGTATCTTAAATGCTGAAAGATGAAAACATTTCAACATTTTTTTATTTTTGAAGGGAACATTTTCCAGAGAGGATTTTTTTTTTCCTCAGGACTGAGAAAAGACTTGCAAACCCTGGAAAAAGAATGCCTTGGTGTGAGTAAAGAGGATGAAGTTGTAAAGTATTCTTGTAAAAAGCTTAAATATGAGAAGCCTGGAGAAAATTCTGCAAATATACATGTGTAGCAGCTTAAACACTAACATGTTTGCAAGATGTTTAGTCCTAAGGCAAATGGGCAGACATCCCTGTTAGGAGGAGCCAAGTGGTAATATCGTTTCCTTGGGGCACCGGTCTGTAACTTGCAGATTTTATTATAGCAATAACCCATGCCTGGGTGTGGGTAATGCTGGATTTACCCACGGTTGGTGTGGTTTGGTCACGAGGGTGAAGCCCGAGTGGCCAAACAAAGCCAACCGTGGGTAAATCCAGCATTACCCACACCCAGAAGTGGGTTATTGCTATTATACAATGACATTATTTAAGAAAAAAAATAATTACTTTTCTTAAATAATGGCATTCTATAATGCCTCCTTGCTGCCCTTCCACAGCTGTCTGGTATTCTGCAGCAGTTTTGATGTACTGCGCATGCTGCGTATGCCTACGCAGCACATCAGAGCTGTGGGCAAAAGCAAGATCTCCATTGCTTTTTACAAACTGTTTCGCTATGTTAAATGGGTTTAACATAGCGAGACAGCTTTAAGAAAAGCAACAGAGATTCTCCATTGCTTTTTTAAAGCTGTCTCGCTATGTTAAACCCATTTAACATAGCGAGACAGTTTTGAAAAAAGCAACGGAGAAAGCAAGATCTCCGTTGCTTTTTACAAACTGTCTCGCTATGTTAAAGGAGTTTAACATAGAGAGGCAGCTTTAAAAAAAGCAACGGAGAATCTCCGTTGCATTTTTTAAAGCTGTCTCGTTATGTTAAACTCGTTTAACATAGCGAGACAGTGTGAAGCAATGGAGATCTTGCGTTCTCCGTTGCTGTAAAAAAAAGAGTTATAGTAATGGAAAAAGTCCAGGCGACCGGACCTTTTTCCATTACTATAACTCTGATTTACAACGTGCACGCTGACCAATCAGCGTGCACATTTTGGAATATTAATGGGGGGGGGGTTGTTGTATAATAAGTGTTATTCACAGCTGCAGCAGATTCCTAGCTGAAGGGGGAGTTACAACAGGAAAAGCATATTCTAAAGTAAGGATTAGTGATCCGTTTGTCAATGTCATCCTGAGGTAGTAAGTTATCGATGCAGTAGTAGTATGTTGCTTTAAACATTCAGTTTGCAGGCTGCATTGGGACATATGTGACACTGTCAAATAACCATTTTTATTTTTTATTTGTCACATTGCATAATATAGTAATGGAACTTGAGTAATAAAACTGAATAATGCTTTATTAGTTAAAAGTTTTATTTGGAAATTTATAATTTAAAACTATTGTTTCTGGTCCATTCCATTGTATGTTACATCCCCTTGTTTGTTGCAGTAACTTTACAGGTGCTGCTGATTGGTAATGTACCTGTGTTACTTGCTGATAATGAAAAATACACATTCATACAAAGAATACCCCCATTAGAATGTATATTGTACACAATCTAAAAATGGTAATTAAGTACAGAAGTAACAACCTGTAAGTATAATTGCAGTTAGATTTACTATGAATACGGAACACTGCAGAGCAGGTAAATTGTCCTCAATAGAGTATAAAAGGTTCCCTATTGAAATGATGGCATTTGAAAAGCTCCCCCTCAAAAAAAATATAAAAAATAAGAGAGAGCGAGAGAGAGAGAGAGACCGAAAAACAGAAGACCAAATCTCTAAAATCACTCTTCTTCTTAAAAATTATTTTTGTATAAGGGGCAAGACCCTTCACCCCACATCTCCTGAACTTATATATATCAACTGCAAGATCATCATACTTTGCAGAAAAGAGAATATTCTGAGAAATGGCGTCTTGGACTTGATATATACAAGTCTGATCTTTTGTCCATCCAGTCTCTGGTTTTTGGGACTCGGTCAAGCAGGTCCCAATATGGTAAGACCAACCTGCTGGCACAGATGAAGTGGTGTCTTCTGTGGACCTGATATCAACATTAATTACTAAGACCTGATTCAGATAGAAACAAATAATGCTTGGCAGGTATTTATACAGAAGCTGGACAGGTGGATTCTTGCATGCCTGCCTATACTCCTGAAGGAAATGCAAGGGAATTTGCCACTGATGTAATAAACCATTGGTGAGGGGATGTGCACTGAAGGACATTCAGGTATACCCATGAAAGCAGGGATTTATCCACTGATGTCATTGAGCACTAATGAATTAAAAGGAGACAGGGAAGCACAAAAAAAACCTCTCTGATGTACTAGCGCTGTAAAAGCCACCATTTCCACTATCCCTCAAAAAGGACCAACTTGCCAAATATATGGTGTGTGTTTGTGTGCGTGCGTATGCGTATGTATGGATTTTATATAGCACTTCAATCTGTCAAATTGTTAGGTCATCAACACACTGATTATTCAGTCTGTCGAATTGTTAGGTCATCAACATATTGATTATTCAGTCTGTCAAATTGCTAGGTCATCAACACACTGATTATTCAATCTGTCGAATTGTTAGGTCATCAACACAGTGTTTATGACATTATTGCGAAAGAAGCTCAACATTCTCCTCATTGTGCACATTTCTGAAACAACAGTCTTCTTGTAAGTTCTTCAAAGTTTCATCTGGAATCTTGAGATGTTTCTTTTTTTATCTGAGCTTCTGTTCCATGTGAAGATATACGAAAAATACTCATTCTGTCATATGTTACATATACGCATCTGAAACTGAAGGCTGTAAAAGTCACAGATCAGCTACAAAACATTTCATGTTGAAGACTATGTGAGTGATCAAATTCTTGAACTAGAGGTGTAATTAAGCAAATTGTTGTATTCCTACAGTGCGATATAGAATACTTCATCTATACCCCTGTGGCCAACTTGACACAAAATAATCCTGTAAGAAAAGTCATCAAAGTTCATCAGCCACAGATACTAACTCTGTAACTTTTAAGTGAATCTGCTAAACAATGCATGCTAAAGTGATTCAGAATTTCTGTTATTTAGTGTGCTGTACAATGTTTTTGAAGTATGTTACAATGTTTTCAAATTGTCTTTGACAGGTAATCACAAAATTTCACTTTCATTGATTTGAATTTGTGCAGAGCAATAATTTGTACAGGTAGTGTACAAAGAAGAGCTACACTATGCCACGTAACTCTTTTTCTTATTTTTTCTTATTTTAATAAAATTCTTAATTTCACCATCAAGATAAACCATAACAGTGGCAGATGTGTCTGCTTTGGCTTTCCCTTTTTCAAAGAGAGGATAATTCTCTCATTTGAAATGAATGGAAAATTTCAAGGTCAATAAATATGTGCTATATCTTTTGAACAACCAATTACTTTATTTTTTTTCCAAAATGCACATTGAGACATAATGAGCAAAACAAAAGAGAAATTCCATTCTGTGTTGGAATTACCATTTTTGTATGTATAAGCAAATAATTTTTTTCTGATAAGTTAATGTCAGAAGTATTTCTGTGCACCACTTTTATGCTGATTCTCCACAATTGTCTCCTTACATCACATGTAATTTGACATTTTCTTGTCTTAATTATTTGCCTCTGCAAGTACCTACCTCTGAACCATCTGCTAGTCCTTAGCTTCCTTATAGAACTGAACAAGAAAGCAATTTCTAGTGGAGTTCTGCATCTTTTTTCCTTATCGAGGAAGGACTCCACACTCACCCATATAGGGGTCTTTGCCCCTAGCACCCTATTTATCATTATAGTCAAGTCTGAGGTCACTCCATCACAAGAAAATGAGAATTTTTCTGCTGCTGTGATCTTGGTTGAGCAGAGTGCACTTCTGCACAACATAATTAAAAAAATGTCAGAAAGACAAGCTGCATCTCACACACACACACACACACACACACACACACACACACACACACACACACACACACACACACACACACATACTTAATCGAAATACAAACTACTCAGTCATATCCATCACTTAAGTGTTTATATAAAACCGTACTTATTTTTTTAATATGTGAAGCAAAAATATAGGCATATCGGGCATTTAATGTTTGTTATTGATATTTTACAGTATAGAACTGGAACACCCTAAATTATTTGAAAAGTGTGTGTGTGTGTGTGTGTGTGTGTGTGTGTGTCTGTGTATGTACTTACATGTACGTATGTGTATGCATATTTGTGCATTTATGTCTATATGCATCTGTTTGTGTGTGTGTGTGTGTGTATTTATGTGAATCCATGTGTATTTATGTTTGTTCGTCTGTGTGTTTGTGTGTGCATGCATGCATTTATATGCGTGTGCTTACGTGTGTGTGTGTGTGTGTGTGTGTGTGTGTGTGTGTGTGTGTGTGTGTGTGTGTGTGTGTGTATTTGTATGTGTATATTGATGTGTATATGCAGCTGTGGGTTTGGGTGTGTGTGTATTTATGTGTATGTGCATCTGTGGGTTTGTGCATTTATTTATGTGCGTATGTGTGTGTGAGTGCATGTGTGTTCTTGGGGTTATGAATGCAAATCAGTGGCTATGGCCAGATGATGACTATGGAAATTGTAACAGAGTGCTGAAATTAGTGACTGGTTATGGACATACAGAGCAGCCTGTACCATCTATGAGCTCTATCAGGGAGGGCCTGGTGCTACGTTTGTTTGACTTCTGTGGCTGTTACAAATTTTTTTTTTTTTTAGTGTGCACTTTCATAGCAATGGGTATATAGGACATATTCATTAAACTGTAAACATAGTATTACAGTGCTTTAAAAACTCCATGAAAAGACATCGGCAACAGAGGTAGTTGGCTAACAAAAACTTTATACAACTTTTGTCACTGTGTTGTGTAGTGCCATTATTATCAAGCTCAACAAATATGTTCTTCACTTTCTTTTCATGATTGTGTCTTTCATACAGCACCATTCAGAAGGCATCTTAGTATTTCAAGATTATTTCAAAGTAATACTTTTGTACAAGTTGAAAGTTGTAATTCACTTCTGAGCTGCAGTTCATAAAACATCTGACCTGTCCCCAGAGAGCCTTTTTTGTGCCTTTTTAGACATAGCTTCTTTCAGTCTAATAATACTGACAGAATCGGTAACAGGTAAGCACACAGAGGGATTGTTCTTATAATGAGAAGTTGTAAATAACTTCATCATATTTTATGCATCTCTTGGTCAATGTTTCACAGCACAGCTGCAGCAGATGTCCAAAATGTTATACAGTCCATATGTATTGTAATAAAATGTGTACCAGTTCTGTGGGACTGCATTTTTGCCCTGTGAGCCATAATGAATTGTTTAACAAATAGGCTCACATTTGTTTTAGTCCACCCTATATGCTGAAGTTCACTTTGCAAGTAATTGACCAAGTCCCACAGATTAATACCGGCAATAAATTCAAATACTTTACTTGGTTCTTGTACTGTAAATAGAGAGCTTATGTTGTTACCATTCTGTGTGTGTGTGTGTGTGTGTGTGTGTGTGTGTGTGTGTGTGTGTGTGTGTGTGTGTGTGTGTGTGTGTGTGTGTATGTATGTGTGTGTGTGTGTGTGTGTGTGTGTGTGTGTGTGTGTGTGTGTGTGTGTGTGTGTGTGTGTGTGTGGGGGTTCAATACTGCTAGGAAAATGGTAACAAACTTGATTCCACTCTTGCAGTCAGC
Source organism: Protopterus annectens (assembly GCF_019279795.1). Lineage (NCBI taxonomy): Eukaryota > Metazoa > Chordata > Ceratodontiformes > Protopteridae > Protopterus > Protopterus annectens. Next base: position 301,322,068 of record NC_056750.1, read on the forward strand.
ACACCATGACGTCTGATAGAACTCAACCAGCCATAATATGTGAAGTTTGTACTGGTTTCATTGTTGATTATTACTATAAAGTTTGAGATCATATTTATTACTTCAAAAGCAAATTCCCTTAATGTTTTATTATAGTCCGAAGATTTCTGTGTTTAAGTTTTTATTCAGTAATACCAGAAATGCTATCTGTTGCTAATCTTGTTGGAATATTGATAGCTGCAAGTAGTATGTAGTTCAATGAATAGCCACAAAAGTTGTTTGTATGAGAAAAAGTTTCCTAGCCAGCTAATACACCAACAAACAGTAGTAGTGCTGTGTATGGATTACAGATGCATGTATCTAATTTCTGAATTATGCAGACAGAGCAGCAGAGACATCTCCAGGACTTTTGAAAATGTAAGCCATGTAGCCCCCCCCCCCCCAATCCAGTCTGCTCACATGTGGCTGCATACTACACTTCTATGCATTTTCTCTACTGAAAAAAAACTGAAATGACAAGCTAATGCAACAATCTTAGTCTTCTGAAATATTAAAACAATATATATATATATATATATATATATATATATATATATATATATATAAAGTATGCTAAAATGTCAGGTGGCTTCTAAGTTCAGAATCTAGCACATTTCATTGCATAAAATAAGTGTACTTGTGTACTCTGTGGCAAACGTGGTGCATGCCTGGCTAACACAATGGAAATAAGCGTCTTCATAAGACTGTCTGGTCAAAAGTCAGTTGTGTTTTCAGCTGTGAAGTTATTTTTTTGTATTGAGAAATACTGCATGAGCTCATAAATAGATGCTTGCTGTTCAAAATGGTTAATAGGTATTATCTAAGCAAAGTTTCAGCTTTGTCTCAATATAAAGAGCCTATGACTCAGAGTATTACTTTTCCATTTCACCTGCACAGCATGGAATCGATGGTCTGTTTGAAGCACCTTGGTATATACTTCATAAATCGCAGTGCTGAACATTCATGGGTATTTGCAATCTGTCACTCATGACTGTCACTGGACCATTTTAGCTTTGCTTTTTCTCTCTCTTGGGCAAGTAGAGATATAGTAGAGAGAAAGAGGTATGCACTTTCTACTTATCAACAGTATGGGTTTATGAAAATCTGTCAAACCATGAACTTTTTTCTTTGAACACGATAGCCTAATTCATTTTCTAGCTAGAAGTGTATGTTTTTAAGTTTTTTTTCCCTATGGACTAATACTTTTATCACCAATTTATGCCGCATTTGATGTATAGACATATTTTCCATTATGACATATCTCAGTAGGTCATAACTGTTCATCAAATTCATGCCAGCTGGGTCTGTGTTTCTGACAGCTAACTCCTCTAGATATTTGCAAAATCTAAGAACTCAGTTCTGTTTGAGTTTGTATGTTTTATTAAGGAAACTTATAGACTCTTCCTTCACAGTTAAGCTTTTTATTAGTGAATCTAATGCTAATGTTTTAAGCTCCGTTTTCTTTGTCAGGTAGTGTGTTTACGTCAACAAGCCAGGGAGCAGAAGCAAAACTTGATTTTGTTTGTGCTGTTCTGAAGTATTGCCACATCTCTTCCTTTGTTTCTCATTTAAACTTAACAGTACATGGAATCGCATGCCAGACAGTGACAGAAGGATTTGTCAGTCACATTTAAGTTAGCATTTTAGAGAAACAAGAGAGCAAGATTTTAATCATTTATCCATAACTCAGACCTTGTCATGGGAGTTCATATAGCAATAACCCACGCCTGGGTGTGGGTAATGCTAAATTTACCCACGGTTGGCATGGTTTGGTCCGGAGGGCGAAGCCCGAGGGACCAAACAAAGCCAACCGTGGGTAAATTTAGCATTACCCACACCCAGATGTGGGTTATTGCTATTATACCATGACATTATTTAAGAAAAGAAACTATTACTTTTCTTAAATAATGGCATAGTATAATGCCTGTTTACTGCCCTTCCGCAGATGTCTGGCATCCGCTGCAGTTCTGATGTACTGCGCGCCTGCGCAGTACATCAGAGCTGTGGGCAAAAGCAATGGAGAAAGCCAGATCTCCGTTGCTTTTTTTTTAGTGTTTCGCTATGTTAAATGAGTTTAACATAGCGAGACAGTTTTAAAATAAGCAACGGACATCTCCGTTGCTTATTTTAAAACTGTCTCACTATGTTAAACTCATTTAACATAGCGAAACACTAAAAAAAAGCAACGGAGATCTTGCTTTCTCCGTTGCTTTTTTTAAAACGCTGTCTCGCTATGTTAAATGGGTTTAACATGGCGAGACAGCTTTAAAATAAGCAACGGAGATCTCCGTTGCTTATTTTAAAGCTGTCTCGCTATGTTAAACCCATTTAACATAGCGAGATAGTGTTTTAAAAAAACGAGTTATACTAATGGAAAAAAGTCCGGGCGACCGGACCTTTTTCCATTAGTATAACTCGATTTACAATGGGCACGCTGGCCAATCAGCGTGCACGTTTTGGGGGGATCATGGTATAATAAACATGTTTCCTACCTTTTATGTGAAGTGATGCCTCCTTCCAGTAGAAAACAAAATTGCATTACCCCATTTTCACATACACAAAAGAACTCTGTATTTTCACACAGAGTACCCTTCCTTTTTTGCTTTGTATGCATTTATGACACTGTCTTCAATATTTGCATAGTTCTGCAAAAGTGTTACAGATTTTTCCATACTTGTTGACTTCTGGTGTTGCATCATGGGACATGTGCCACTGTTCTCTCTGTACTCTTATGTACAGCTGAATGGACTATAACAATCAGTAGTAGCTGATTAGCTAATACAGGGAGCACCCCTAATTCACAGCAGAATGTGAATGTACAGCACTCCATTTACTTGATATACTTGATATTTTGTTCTCCATAGCTAACGATTTATGTTTTCTTATGAAAGATATTCTGTAAATAAGATCAAGGATGGTTCACAACAAATGCTGGGCAATCCATATTACTTTATTGGCAAATATAGGACAGAGTGGCATTTTGCAGCATTGAAATATAGTGTGAGTTAATTTATTTACTTTTATTTTATTTATTTAAAATGTGTTTACCAAAGCGGAGCACTGATCATATCTGATCAGATTTAGTCTCAGTCCGGAGCTGATTTGACCAAAATCATCAAGTTCTGAGGCAGCCTCTCCGCACTTTGCTGGTGCTAAGCCAGTAGGCGGGGCTGTCTCGATATCATTTAAAGACTGAATATCCTGTTGTAAAATACAGCCAGGTCAATGGAATTTATACAACTTTTAGATATAACCATAACCAAAGAAAGGGATATGTTTGCTGCTACAATTCATAGGAAAAACGTACATGCTGTAAAATATGTCCACTCACAAAGCATGCATCCTAAACATATATTTTGAGGTGTAGTAAAAAGTAAATTCATGAGAGCCAGCCATTTAACCACTAAAGACACTATGTTTGTTACAGAAGTGGAAAGAATGGCAAGTCAATTTAAGGATAGGGGTTATGATACGACTCTTATTGAACAGTCAAAAATTGAGGTTAGTCATTTGAGACATAGTTTGGCTAAACCCTACCTTATAGGGGGAACTATTGATACAGGTACCATATGTGAAACTAGATCTAAGTATACAGATGACATTAATTATATAATGAATTATAACAGGCATACTGATACTGTTCAGAGTATTATAAGGAACAATTGGGCCATCTTGTCATCAGATCAAGAAATCAGTGAGATTATGGGAAAGAAACCACGATTTACGTATAAAAGAGAGAATAATCTCAAACAGTTACTCTGCTATAAGGACATACATAGAACTAAGACAACTAAGATTTATAAGCCAGGAACCATATCATGCTACAACTGTGCTCGTTGTGTAGACATGAATACAGATTTAACTTTTGAACAGCCATTAAATAATAAATTATTCAAATTTACAGCTAGAGGTACATGTAATACAGACAATATTGTTTACCTCGCTAATTCTACTCAGTGCAATTGTTTTTATGTTGGAAAGACGAACAAAAAGTTAAAAGAAAAAATAAGTGCACATTTATCTGATATTCGAATAAATGTGCTAACTAATGCACTAGCAAAACATATATCTATTAGTGGCTCACAACATGCTTGTAAATTTAGGATTTTACAGGTTATATATGTTAGTATTAATGGAGGGGATATCGTCAATAAAACTGAATTAATGGAATATAAATGGATAAATTATTTTCGTGCTGATAGGGTTAAATATCATTGTTTGTATTAAACCTGTCCTAAAGGATAGGCATAATTTGGTTTAGCACATGAGATGTTATTAATTTTTGTTTTAAAAGTTTTTTAATTGTATTTATATGTATTTTTCTATATATGTATATATGTGTATAGCTATCTATATAGATATTTGTATTTTTTATATGGGAATATACTGTTGTTAAGAATGAACTTATGGGCGCTTTAAATCTAAGTAAGTTAATTAAGTAGAGCAGATGATTGGTTGTATTACTATTTAAATAGATGAATTGAGCTGCTGCTTTTTTATACACTGACAACGAGTTATACTTGAAAGCTTTGTGTGTTTTAATAAAGCAGTCATTGGGTGTTGAATTTCCAGTGTTTTTTGGAATTTCTTTTCAAACTGCTCATGATGAACCACTTGGGTTCAATCATTTGTAGTTTGATGTTATGAAATTTCAAAGTAATTTCACAAATCCCTTAGAGTGTTCCCTCTTCTCTGTGATACAGTGGCCTTGGGGTTATTATGTATAAGGGATTGGGGTTGGGGTTGCAGCCATTCACATCTGAAGCACAGGGAACTTGTACCCCTGCAAAAACACTTCTTTGGTTTAATAAGTGTTTTACTTTGCTGTTACATTCCAATGAGTGTACATATTTTTTCAGGGTTACATTGTTGAGTCTCAGACTTCTGATAGGACATCATAAGGGATATATGTGCTATACTGATGTAGATTTAGTCCAAACAGATTTCATATAATCTATCTATTAGCATCCCAAATGCATAAAAGAACCATGTTTTCAATAAGGTTTACAATCAAATGGCATGATTTTTGGAGATGGTGTATGTAGAGATGTGATGGAGGTAGAGGTATGAGGGAGATGTGTGTGTGTGTGTGTGTGTGTGTGTGTGTGTGTGTGTGTGTGTGTGTGTGTGTGTGTGTGTGTGTGTGTGCATGTGCATTCTAGTAAGAATGCTAGGCAGTGACTGCAAGGATAAAGCAAAGAAAATTACAACTACAAGCCAAAGATGAAAAATGCACACATGTATAAGCAGTGTCAGAGATGCAACAGGTAAAACACTTGCCTTTGGTGCTGGAACACCAGAAGGCTGTAGGTTCTATTCCCACACTATTTGGGGGTGCTGCACTCCTGAGTGTTCCATACTTTAGATGAGACATTAAACTGAGGTCTCATATGCTTGAGTGAGTGGTAGCTAAAGTGGATACAATAGAACCCACAGCACCTATCCAAAAGAGTAGAAGTTCCCTGATGCCCTGGCCAAATTTCCCCTACTAGTATAAATATTACCTTGGTTCTCCCCAGAAAAAAGGCCACTACCCTAGTGGGACTAGCCAGGTCAACAAAGAATAAGTAACTAAATGTATTTTCAGATATAAAGGGTATTGTATTTTTGTTGCCTTGCAGTGTTAAGTATATGGAAAATGCTAACATTTGATGCTGTGATGCTACGATGCAGAAAAAAAACATGGTTGCTTATTGCCAACTATTACATTACCATGCATTTCTAAGGTTGTTATTGGTACATTTGGTATTGTTTACAGAGCTGGGATTTAATATTTCATTTCAGCATAAATTGGTCACACTTGGTGCTTTCAGAGTGTATTATGATGACATCAAATATACAGCCACAATATCACATCTGTTCAAAGTTTGCCTATTTCTCATTTAAAATCCATTACAATATAACATCCTAAAATCATTTCTGTCACTTTGTAGAGTTCTTGCAGTACCTCCTTTGTAGTTGTGGTACAGACTGGATATATTCAGTGGGAGAGGTATGTAAAAAACAAAACGTTATCTTTGAGTGGCCAGGGATAAAGACTAAGAGATAAAAAGTTTTATTTCACTTTGTCATCTTAATGTGGGTTCTGTCTATAACCCTTCCTTATGTGGTTCTTCTTTTTGTTGTAGGCAGGATTGTTGCAAGAAATTATGTCTTTATTCCTTTTCCTTTTAACCTTCTGCTTTCATGTTTATCAGAGTTACTTACAGGTCTACGGTTCTCAGTGTTTGGATTTCATTCTGTTCTAATCTATTAATGTCTCTGTATTCCTTATTTACATCAAAAAATGTGACTTGATTATTGTTTAAGCTTTATGTGTATATTTCATATATTTCCTTTGTTTTATTGTTTAACTTTATGTGTATATTTCATATATTTCCTTTGTTTTATTGTTTAACTTTGTGTATATTTCATATATTTCTTTTGTTTTATTGTTTAACTTTGTGTATATTTCATATATTTCTTTTGTTTTATTGTTTAACTTTATGTGTATATTTCATATATTTCCTTTGTTTTATTGTTTAACTTTATGTGTATATTTCATATATTTCCTTTGTTTTATTGATTAACTTTGTGTTTATTTCATATATTTCCTTTGTTTTATTGTTTAACTTTGTGTATATTTCTTATATTTCTTTTGTTTTATTGTTTAACTTTGTATATATTTCATATATTTATTTATTTATTTTATTTATTTTACATTTGTTGACCGGGATGGTCTAACTGGATACATATCCTTTTTCAGTAGAGGCCCGGGGAGAAAAGCTCCAAACAGTTAGAAAGACATATATACATATATGTATATATATATATATATATATATATATATATATATATATATATATATATATATATATATATATATTATACAACAACATACATGTAATACTGAACAGAGGATTTCAGATAATATTGGTCACTTCACTGTTAGCACATTCTTTCAGATCATTTCTATTTACAGAGCAAGTTAAAGTGTTTTTAAGATAGTATCTGGTTAAAACTCTTCAAGAAAATAATCATGGTATCTTGCTTACTTAGCTTACATTCTAATTTCTTCAGAAATAAGTAACAAGGAGTGAGAGGTAGAATGGAAGAAGAAGAGAAGAGAGAAAGCAGCAACTGCAGTAAAAGGTTAGTCAGGGTTACAAGAAGGACAGAGCCAGTGTGATTTAAGATAGATTTTGAGCTTTTGTTTGAAGATAGTACGGGAGGAAAGTGATGTCTCCCAGCTGTATTTGAAAAGAGAGTCACCAGCCAGGTTTTTGGATTTGCTTATACTAACTAGTAGTTTATTAGAGGAGCGTAAGGTGTTCAAGTTTTTGTAGGGAGTGACAAGGGAAAACAGTGTTGGAGTATTATGAGGCTGGTACAGGGTCTTATGGATAATTGTAAGTTGGTTAAACATAAGCTGATTCTGGAGTTCCAGCCAACCTAGTTGTTGTAGATTATGGCAGTGATGGGTTCGGAAGGGTTTTCCAGTGGCAAATCTGGCAATGTTGTTGTAGGTTTTGGCAAGTTTTAGAAGATTATTCTTTGACAGGTTAGTATAGATAGGAGAAGCATAGAGAAGTGTACATGTAAGGAGGGAGTGGGCAATAGTGGATCTGGCAGGTGAAGTAAGGAAAGGTCTGACCCTGTAGAGGGAACCCATTTTTTTGTCGACTGTTTTTACTGTATTGTTTATTTGTGTATCAAAGCTGAGGTGGTTGTCAATAGTAACACCTAAGAGTTTGGTAGTTAAGTCAGGTGTTACAAGTGTGCCATTGTTAGATGCATCTGTGAAATCTATTTGTGTGGACTTGTGGGTAGGAGTGAAAAGTAGGAGCTTTGTTTTTTTTTGGATTCAAGAGGAGGCATCATTGCAGAAACCATGTTTCTACTTTGTTAAATAATGTTTGTGTTTTTAATTGCAGTTCAGATGAGGAATTAGCTGAACATATTATTGTCGAGTCGTCTGCATATTGTATACAGGTAGCCTGAGTGATTGATAATTGTAAATCATTGATGAAAATTGAGAAAAGGAGAGGGCCTAAAATAGAGCCCTGAGGTACACCTAGTTTGACAGGCAGATGGGAAGATAGGTGATTCTCCCAGAGCACTGCTTGCTGCCTGTTGCTGAGGTAGGAACTGAACCATTTTATAGCCTGAGTGTCAAGAGAAAGAAATTTGAGAATATTTAAGAGCAAGTGGTGATTAACCATATCAAAAGCTTTTGAAAGATCGATAAATAGAGCAGAGGTAAGAATATTGCTATTTTTATTTTTGTTGATGGCGTTAGAGAAGGATAGGAGGGCGGTTGTAGTACTGTGGAATGGCCTAGGATAGGAGGGCGGTTGTAGTACTGTGGAATGGCCTAGGATAGGAGGACAGTTGTCGTACTGTGGAATGGCCTAAAGACATCTTGGCACTCAGCAAGCAGGTTATTTTGAGTTAGATGGTTGAGAAGTTGATTATGCATGCATTTTTCCATAATTTTTGCTAAGGGGGAAAGTAGGGCTATTGGTCGATAGTTAGAGTGTTCATTAGAGCTCCCATCTTTGTGTAGGGGGATAATGTGTGAGATTTTCCAGATTACTGGTATTGTTCCCTCACTAATGGTACGGTTGATAAGGATGGCTATAAGATAGGCTATTGCTTTAGCTGCTTTCTGCAGGTATTCTGTAGGTAGTTGGCCAGCTGATGGAGTGCAAAGTTTTAGTTTAAGTAAGAGTTTGCAAATGTAGTGTGTTGGGATGGGTTGCATTTGAAATGTAGGGGGAGAGCTAGAATAGGCGGTAGGAAGGGTAGAGCTATCAGGAGATAGTTGGTTTGCTAGAGATTGAATGGCTTCTGTAAAGAAGGTATTAAAGGCATTTGCAGCTTGCTTGGGGTTTTCCTGTGTACTACCTATTGGGGTTGGTGTTGTGGCTTGACCTGGGTGAAGCAATCTATTGATGCTTACCCAGAACTTTTGTGGATTATTCTGGTGTTTTTGTTGCATTTCTGTATAAAAATGTTTTTATCGGAGATTAAAGCTTTTTTTGTGACATTTCTGAGCTGTCTAAATGTCAGATGATCTGAGTCATTTTTGGTGGTTCTCCATGTGTTCCAGGCTTTGTTTCTGTGTAACATTTTCTGTCTGGTACCTGTGGAGAGCCAAGGTGCTGGGTTAGACCTAATTCTTAGAGTTCGTTTTGGAGCATGCTGGTCAAGGATGGTTAAGAATTTAGTGTTAAAGTATTCAACAGCCTCTTCAAGTGGGAGGCTTTTTAAGGGGAACTAATTGCATGCACCTAGTTCATTTTGGAATAGTTCAGGGTTGAAGTGTTTATCTGACCTTATTGTTTTATATTTCCTTTGTTTTTTTGTTTAACTTAGTATATATTCCATATAGTTCCTTTGTTTTATTGTTTAACGTTATGTGTATATTTCATATATTTCCTTTGTTTTATTGTTTAACTTTATGTGTATATTTCATATATTTCCTTTGTTTTATTGTTTAACTTTGTGTATATTTCATATATTTCCTTTGTTTTATTGTTTAACCTTATATGTATATTTCATATATTTCCTTTGTTTTATTGTTTAACTTTATGTGTATATTTCATATATTTCCTTTGTTTTATTGTTTAACTTTGTGTATATTTCATGTATTTCCTTTGTTTCATTGTTTAACTTTATGTGTATATTTCATATATTTCCTTTGTTTTATTGTTTAACTTTATGTGTATTTTTCATGTATTTCCTTTTCCTCATCCTTCCTCATGTATTAGTGACTTTTTTCTAAGCTAAACTACCTCACAGTTCTTTGAGGAAGGTTTATATTTCTGTTCTTCAGCTTCAACATTTAAGTCTTTAATTATCCAGATATTGCTAATTAATTTTGGTTTTATTCAGTTTATTTGCTATAATATTTTTCTTGTGTTTTTCATTTTCTTGCAGTAAGTTGAATAGTTTTTGCCCTGTTTGCATTCTCCCCTTTCTATTTAGCACCCTGCCTTTATGTGGTGTTCCTCCTAATTCTAGTCTCCATGCCACTATATCTAACTACTTTTACCTTTTCCTTCAGATACTAAGTTGTTAACTTAAATGCAAGGGTGTTAGTAATAATCCTTTTAACTTTCAAGTGTTGGTAGCATTATAACCTACCACATCCTGTACATGGGGTGTGAAACGGGCACACCCCTATACATAAAAAACCTTAGGAACTTGCCTATTTAGCCACCCATTCTCAACCAAAGAGGCTGCAGAGAGATTACCTTCGAGGTACTGTCCTACGTCCAGAAATGTACATGGTGGTATCACAGGCTGCAGAGAGATTACCTTTGAGGTACTGTCCTACATCCAATAATTATGTACATGGTGGTGTCACAGGCTGCAGAGAGATTACCTTTCAGGCACTGTCCTATGCCCAGTAATGTACATAGTGGTATCACAGGCTGCAGAGAGATTACCTTTGATGTACTCTCCTACGTCCAGTAATCATATCCATGGTGGTATCAAATTTGTCACTTTGAAGATCTTTAGAACAAATGCCTTTATTGCATGAGTGTCTTTATCAATCTACCAGCCTTCTTATTTTGTATACATCTGGAAACAGGCAGTGCAACAGCCACTGTATTCATGGATACAACTGAATAGAACATATGGAATGTGATATGGAGAAACCTGGACTCATACTCTGCTGGGTACTTTCCACTGACCTAACCCTGTCTTGTAACTATGTGAGATGTCAGGACCCACTAGAGTGAGTCCTGAAATGTGGAAACTGAATGAGCAAAAGATTGGATTTGTACATACTAAGCCCGAGATGACATTTCTGGGACTATTCCCTTTTCTTCATGGTATTAAGATCTCGGAGTTGATATTTATAAGTTGTAGGGATGTGGAGGGAGGGCTTGTTTTAAGGAGAATATCAATTTTTGAGATTCCCTCGTCTCCTGTCTGTGTTTTATTTTTTGGCTTTTCAGCACTCTTGAGAATTGACATTTCAACAGAGAGCCAAACTGGACCTCATATGACTACATTCTGTTGCTTGTTTGACTTCTGTTATGATCCAGATTCTTTGGTTTGGTACCTTTTATTTTATTTATTTATTTATTTTTGCCTATCTGCACCCTGGTACTGTATGCATGCCTCTCAACTATACCTGATTTTGCAGAATGCCCCTCATTTTACCTTATCTTTTTATCCTGTTTCTCATAACATTTTCATTGTCTCTTAATGACCGATGATTATAGACAGTCACTAATACCAGGCAGTAGAATTTCATACTTCTTATTCTTTAGAAAATGCATGTTTTCGTGGTCTATTAACTTTCTACATTTATTAGAGCAATATTTGTAAAATGTCCCTGATTTGAGGCATTTGTCCCATCATTACTTTTAGCTTTGTCTTTGATTCTTGAGTAAAGAAGTTTAAAGTTTTTTGGTTTTGGCATCATCATTTGTAATGCTTTTTAACATTCCATCTTTCTGGACTTTGTTCCTTTACATGTGCATGAAATTTGCTATCATTCCACCAATGAAAGATCTTTAAAAATGTCTGGGCTTCTCATTCATTTATCCCTATAAACATTGTGTCTAACTGTCTCTGCCTGTCTACAATGCTGAAATTTAAGTAAACTGCCCCTCACTTCTCCCACCCACCATTTATATACCTCTCCTCCCTCATCATTACCCAATAATATTATGGTTGTTTTGCATTTTAAATACCCATCTTTTCTAGAACTTATATTTCTTATAACTGTTTTATACAATGCTTTTCCAGCTACTTTAGTATGACATATGTATTGTTGCATTGGCAGTAATTTTGTTTTTCGCTGTGTTATGAGTTCTTTTAGCATGTGGTATCCTGGACTGCATCCTCTAAAAGGTACTTTTGGACTTCATGTCACTTTCCTGGCTTACAGAAACGTAATAAGTAAACAAATAGACAACTGTGCTGTATTTACCAGTTTCCATGTTGACTGCAGACCTCAGTTGTTTCATGTGCTCCAAACAAATATAGATGGATCTTCTGACATAGTTGCTGTGAAACTGTAAATATGATGTGCTCAGACCTCCACACTTATCTGAGCCACTACAAGAAATGTATAGCCACTGGTATTCTTTTGGGATAGGTGGCTTCTCAGATGAGAACCGCCTTATTGCTGGTAGACAGTTAGAAGCTTGTGGTCAGGATCATATGTATCATGCAAACTAACACTCTAGATTTGGCCTACCTAGAAAGATCTAATATGATTTATTGTACAAAATAAGAACGGCCATTAAGACATGCCACCATAGTTGGCTTCTATGTATTAGTGAATTGTTTGCATTTGGTTATTTTTCTATGATATGCCCATGGATATTAATAATCCTCCCATTAACTCTGAAGGAAGGAAAAAGGATGGAAAAATTAATAGTAAAATTGGGAATTACAGGTGTAATGCTTGTGTGTATTGTTCCTTTATACTTGAGATAAAGGAAAAGTTCAGAGTTAATGGGAGGATTATTAATATCCATGGGCACTACAATTGTAACAGCTGTAACGTCATTTACATGGCTAAATGTGAAAATTGTCCTATATTTTATATAGGTAAAACATCTAGGAAATTCAAAGTTAGGATCGGTGAGTACCTTGGTGACATTAGGCATTGTAGAATCACCAGTGCCCTGTACAGGCATGTACAAGAACATCAGGGCCATCAATTTAAATTTTTGGTAGTTCAACAATTGGTCAAAGATGAGCAGGGATGTATACTGGATGTTCATTTGGATGTACTGGAACTGAGGTGGCAATTGTATTTTAATGCCTCTCAGTATCCAGACATCAATGAAATGATAAGTATATCCAGTATTTTGAAAATGGACCACATTTTAGCCTAACAGAACTAATTTGTTACTGTGCAGAATTTAATGTTTATATATATTTTTTATACAGTTTTAAGATTGTTTTCATGTTATTTTTAACAAGGAATTTTAAGTCTGTACATGAAACTTGGTTATGGTAATTAATTGTAACAGTGTTGAAGGGGTTTTTATTACCAATGTAGTTTTTTGCTTTTAATTGATTCTCATTAAAGTTCTGATTGATTAATTGGGGAGGGTATATAAAACGCTGGGTGTTATGTGCTCATTGTTCTGATTAAGTCTCTTTAGTGGAGAGGAAAGCACTCAACTCAAATAAAGTGGTTGTCTCATTTAGATTTGTTTTTCTTCCTGCTGGCTCTTGGAACCTTTCTCTAATACTTTGCAGCTCTCCCAGATTTCTTCGATCTTTTATGTCCAAATCTAAAGGATGTGTTAGCTCACTGAACTTAACTGGGATTAGTGAAAGGATTTCAGTTATTAGGATCTAAAAGTCTCCACACAACATTTCAAGACATATTGATTTTTATAGTGTCTTGAAAAAATACTTTCTGTTTATAGCCGAGACCCTTTATTTTTCAAGAAAAGTTGGAATGGTCCATGAAGAATGAAATAACGCTTTGTAAGGCAAAGGTATACTAGAGAAAATGTTACCAAAGGCCTTCTTTGAATACTAACACAGGGAATAATAGTTTTAGAATAGTGACATCTATCGGCTGTTTGGAATTGTTTGGGAAATAAGCTAGACCATAGTTGTGAGGCTGAAGGAAAGGTATAAATTTTATTTACCTTTTTGAATAACTTAGATGTGCCTCAGTGGCACAGTTATCAGTGGATGCTTCTGTATATTTAGTTTTTGAATCTCCAGACACTTCATTGTGTGTATTCTGCATCATATTCAATGTGTTAGCACTGCCTTCTTCCATATTAGGCTCCTGGGAGCACATTTTTTGTCCTGCAAAGTTCTTTCAGATTTCTTGAAGGGGTGAAACTAATTTTCAGAAAATTGGGAACCTAACATTATAGTTACCAAGGAAATGATAATGTGTATTGAAGGACTGACTAAGGGTACCACAAAGAAGAAAGAGGACATTTTTTGACTTTTCATTATGTTAGGGAAATTTATTACTTGTAAGTAGAAACTGGTGAACAGACCAATAATCCAAATGTGCCAGGAAAGACATCAAGGAGTTTCAGGTATTGATTAACATAAACAGAACTCTGGGTCATAGTGTCCAAAAAAAGGTAGATATGGACAACATGAGTGTTAAGTGTTAGATTTAGGATATTAGTATAGTCTGTCTTCCTTCATCTTCCTCGATCAGAATGTTGGTACTAGAATGTGGAGGCAAGGAAGTGTAACAACCGAACAGTTTTAGCAGCATCCCTGAACATTACTTTAAATGTTTTGGCAGAACCAGGATGGGGCTAGTTAGTTCTTGTTTTCATTCTGTCTTTTCTTTCTTTTTTAGTTTTTATAATTTGTGTAATTGATTACTGTATAATCAGAATCCTGTGTCAAGATAATCTCTATAGTTAGGAGACATGGCTTAATAGGAGTAGGTTGTTTTCACATCTACTTTCTTACATTAGTTTAGGCTTTTTCATGACAATGGTTATCTTAACCATTGCAATGGACTATATAATACACTTGAAGGTACCCATATGATTAATATACTCTGTTAATATATTGTGTAAAATGTAGATTTATTTTAATTTGTTGAGGAATTTGCCTTTATTGCTGCCTTTTTCTGTTGAGTTTAAAGATCAATAAATTAGGTTGAAAATACAGAAAAAAAAGCAAGTTAAATGAAGTAGCTAACAACAGATGCAAAGGATAGCAAAACTTAATTTCTGGTATGAAAATGTACTAGAGAGAGGAAGCAAGGAAAAAAGATAAAACCAATCATTATATATGGAAATTGCAAGACAGACCTGTTTTATATATACCTTGATAAATCTCTGAGCATTCGGAGTAGAAAAACAAGACGGCCATTGTGAAAGATGATTGCACATGAGTCATCTGTGCTGAAAAGATAGTAGCACATATAAAGAAGATAAAAACATGTATTATTCCAGGAACCAATGAAGTGATTAATACTGTGATGAGGGATATAAGTGTATCCCACTTATATTGGCACATATGTAATGATTGCCTGAACAAAGCTACCAGTGTCAACCAATGTTTATTGTACTGTGAAACCTAATATTTTGAGTCCCTATACTTCAAAAATGAAAGTGAAATATTTTCAAAAAATAAATAACATTGAGTTCCCAAATTTGCTGTTACATTTTAAAATGTTTCTGCATGGTAGGTTCACCTCTGAACTCTCATAGGCTCATAAGGGATTACTAGGCTAACTACTTAAGAGCCCTTACAAGCCTAGCCAGTATAACCCAGTTTTACTCAGTATTTGGCCCCCTATGAGCAAGAGGATGGCTCTGATTTGTGTCTGTGCATTGGGTATCTTACAGATTGCCCCTCTCCATAAGGGACAGGTGCACTACTACCCCAGGTGTGAATTTGAGATATCTACCATGGGATTCAAACATGTTTTACCTTTGTTTTGTCTTTTTTACCTCACCATATTTATAACTTGTGCCACAGAGACATAAGTGGCCCAACATATGAAATATTTGCAAATTTTGTCTTTAACCAATACTTCCAATCCCCATGTATTACATTTTCAAATAGAAAACTTAAAGATTAGGGAATAATATTTATTTTATTCAATTAAAGGAAGCTGAGGGCATATGACCAGTCACTACTTTTGTGACAAGACCTGAAGGTAAAATTTATGAAACAGAACAAGTGAATACTGTTTAGGTTGACTTCAGTAAAAGGTTTTGAATGGATTGCCACAGAACATTAATGTATAATTTGCAGCAATTGCTAATCAATGCCTTTTTAACAGCATAAGTACAGGAACAGCTTGCTGGAAAACTTGTCAAGTTAGAATCCACTGGTTTATCAGACTAAGGCTGTCCGTTAAAAGTATTCCATTAGGACCATGTGTGAGACCTAATATTTTAAGTCCCTACACCATGCCAAACCATTGGGGTTGGGGCTGGGGTTTGGCATGATAGTTAAAGTGCTTACTTCACAGACAAAGGTACAGGGTTTGATTCTCATCTTTGGAGGAAAACTGGCTAGGCTTAAAGTGGCCTGCAAAGGCAGTTAGTCTAGTACTTACATATGAATCTATGGGCCATTTCTTATTTCCTATATACAATATGGAATATCTATAATTCTGACCAGTATCAAACGTACTGATGATATTGAGATTTCTGATTCTATATCATCTCCAGATATTGCCATTATGTTGCAGAATTCATTAAACACAATACCTGAGTGGTTCAGGCACATTCTAGTTAGTATGGTCAAGGTAAGAGTTCTTAAATTTGGTAAAATTAGATTTGACATGAAGTATCTAGTGGCAACCCATCGGTTATAATAATTTAAGCATATTAGTAGATAATAAGCTCTGTTTTGAAAACCACATAGACAAACTATGTCAGGATACTTCTAAACAATATTATTGTACAAACAAATGTATAAGCATCAGAAAATCTGAGATTCCTATGTCCTTGCTTAATTCCAATGCAGCTATAATGTCTAGTATTATCATTTTATAAATGAAAGCACCATGAAAAAATGAGGAAATCCAAGGTAAAACACAATAAAATAATTTAGGAATTTCAAGGTAAAATGCTTTCCCTATGCTCAACTGATTCATGCAACAGTGTAGTGAGTCACACTTCATTGACTTTTCAGTACTTAGAAGTGTAATTCAAAAAAGCATAGAAACAGAAAAGAAAAAGACATTTGGAGAATAACAAACCCATCTGAATCCCCCATGTGGAGGACTTTGCCCCCCTACTGCCTGAGTTACAAATACCAGACCTCCACATCATGCTACAGTGGGAAGAAGTGAACCCCCCCCCCCCCACACACTGCAGTGTACTGCTAGCTTCCTCCATTTAAGTCACTACAGTTTCAATAAACCGCAACAAAACAATGTCCTGGAAAGGTTAATTGAAGTACAATGTCTTTACAGAGTGCAGGTATACTAAGAAAAAATGCCAGAAATAGGGGTGAGAGTGGGAATTAAACATACACAAAGGGATTTTAAAAAGGAATACTTATTTGAGATACTAAATATTTTAGAGTGACCTTATTTTAGAGGACAGGGTCCAGCACAACCTCAGGTTTAAAAGCTTTTCACCAACCAAACAACCACTGATAAGATTACAAGAGATAAAGTAATTACATTTCCATAACCCATAAGCAGAGGAACCTGCAAATCTGTACAGTAGGTAAGACATGGGATAAACTCCCTACAAATAATAGCTTACTTGTGTGTTTCTTTCAAAAAGAAATTGGCTTTGTTGCTGAGTAACATAAAGTTTATATAACAAGATAAATTCTGAGCAGGCCTGTCAAACTTCTTTTGTGATATCCTTTGGATGAACACTGAAATGAGATAAAACATGGTTATTTTGAGTTTGATGACTGTTTCAAACAAGGAGTATTGGTAGATTTTCTTTCTCTGGCTCGTTTCAGATATTTATGTATAGTACAGAGTAGAGAAGAAACTGTGGGTGGGGGTGTGTGTGCTGAAATGTCTAACAGCAATCATATGATAAATGACAGTAAAAAAGAAAGTGAGAGAACGAGTGAGAGAGAAGTAAAATTATCTGAGTCATGTGAAAGTTTGTAGGTGCAGGAAATCAGAAACTGGTTATAAGTGATTTTTAAATTGCCCAAAATGTATTCAGTGAGTGCCAGTTGGAGTATGTGGCATTATGTTCCTGTAATGAATTATAAAGGGATAGCTTAGAGATTTTATGGTTAAGAATTGAACTCCATCACCTAATCTCTCAGCAGGCCTGTCAGTTCTGCATATTTTGAATTGTGAGGTAATGGAGTGAAGAACAGAAGTATAATTCTTGAGCAAGAATTTCACAGTGGTGATAATACCCTCTTTGTAGCTTAGCATTCAGCCTCCATTAAAGCCACAGCTGTTAGGCTGCCTGTGTTGGGTTACCTTAGACATAAACGATGGTGCCATGAGGTCAAAGATTTTGGGAAGTACTTAAGCGGTTGAGAGTGTTCAAAGGTATGGAGAGCTTCAAAGTTAAATTTAATGTCACCAGTTAGTGGCAGAACAAAGATTCCCACTAATATACGTCAGGGCTTGGGAGACAGGAAGGAAAAGGAGTTTAACAAGGATGTTGAAATTAGAACAGCAGCATTTATCTGCCTTGGTAAAGGCCAGAATGAAAACTGTAGAAGGTAGCTGGGCAAGTATGTGTGTGTGTGTGTGTGGGGGGGGGGTTAGAAGCATTGAATAACAAATGAAGAAAAACTTAGAAGTAGTAAAACCGAGGTAGCTATACTATGCTAGAACTTAGTGAAATTTAACTCACAGTAGTTCACAGTAACAAACTTCGTCAAAGTATCACTGTACAACTGGTTGCACTATGCAGCATCAAACAGAATTTCATTAACAGAAGTGAACTTATGTGCCCTTGGTGACAAAGGATAGGAAGGTTTACACTCCTTAATTTATTTATATTGGCTTTTAGATCACATATCCTGAGGGATGAGGAAATACTTGGAAGTTTTCTTCCCAATCTTTTGGGATCTTCGAGTTGGTATATGTAAGAATGGGGAGGAGGGATCCTCGTATCATGAGATTCAGGAAGACATGCCTCATATAAAAACATTTTATTTCTGTTGTAGTTTTTTTTCTACACATCATAACTACTAGTTATTGTTGGGTTTATATCAGATCATCGAAATAGCTCATTATCAAATGCTGTAACGTCGAACTGCAAAACCAAACCCTAACAATATCGAAACCTCAAAACAGCGAATTTTTTCCCTGGGAAAAAATTTGCTGTTCTCAGAAACACACACACACCACAAGCACACTAAAAAGCAGCAATCCACACACATATATTTAAAAGTTACATCTAACCCTACACTACACTGCAAATACACTACTATCTATCCACTTACCTTAACCCAGACCCTAACCCTAAGGTCCGTCACTATCGCACACTCACCTCACCCGTGCCCTAACCCTAACTCACTTAACCCACCCCAACCCCAAATTCTGTCACAATCGCACACTTACTTGACCCACGCCCTAACCCTAACTCATCCAACCCGCGCCCAAACCCGAATGTCTGCACAATCACACACTTACCTTAACCCAACCCGTAACTTTCCACCGCATCGCTAAAAACAGCGAAGCCACAACACTGGCCAACCGAATTCTTTCCCTAGGAAAGAATTCAGTTTTGTGCAGCTTCGCTGTTTTCAGCATTCGCAATATTGGGTTCAATATTAGATCATTCAAAATTCTGGCATTTTGATGATCTAATATAGACCCGTTATTGTTCTGCAGTTTCAACATTTATTGTGGGACATTTTTGAAGGACTGCTGTTCTGATTTCAAGTGGTGAATAAAACCGGCTACAATAAACTGTTTTTCTATCAGTTCAAGTAGACCCCCTAATCTGAGGTTTAGTGATAAAAGATGCAGAGAGTGAATGAGTATATTTTAGCAGACATAATGTCAGCATGGAAGATATGAAATAGATGCTGTCCTAAGATCATATCGCTACAAATATCATATAGGAAGAAAAAATACTCAACTAAGCTCCTGTGGGAAGTAATGCACAAGTGAGGAGAACTCAAGCTTTTAACTGGGGATGGTGATAGCAGGAGGAACATATAAATAATAAAAAAAGGAAAATTAAATGGAGTTAAGGTGGCTGGATTTGCCAGCTGTTCCTTTTTTAAAGTAATAAAGAAGTTGTTCAGCTCAACAGAAATGGATTACTTCAAGAAACAATGCAAAACATACACAATGCATGCAAATCATGAAAAGTCTAAGGAATAACTAATTACATTATCATTTTCACTTTTAAGGATGAGGTCCCAAGGAAAGGTATGAAATGTGCAGCTAGAAAGAAGGGATTTATCTAGATTGAAACTATTATTAAAAGGTCACCTTTTTAGTAACTCGGGAACGCCTGTAGTAAACCCTCATTTTAACCAAAGCTACACTGTAGTATATTTTATAGACTTCATCAGTCATTGCTTCCATTCAATGTTTTCTTCTTTCTTGAGTGAATAGTTCTTGCAGCTTCGCTATAAAGAGGTTTTTAAAACATTTTTGAATTAGATGCATGCACCTTTTTCTTGAAGGTTTTATTGCACAATATTCTCTTACAGCCTTCATCTTTCAAGAAGAGTTTACTTTCATTAGACTGGAGAAAAGATACAGATATGCTGTAACTTATCAATAATCATGAAGGAAGTGCAATGACTGTATTCCTTATTACCATAAAGTGAATAACAAAAAATCTTAACCAGTAGATAAGAAATATATAAAAGCTTATTAACAAAGGAAGTTAACATTTGTTTGAAAATAAAAAATATTCACAAAGAAAACACAAGGATCATAGGGCAGCTCAGGGGGAAACTGGGTAAACAAAGCAAAGTATTGAACTGGGTCTCGATATTCTGTTTTCAGAAGGGAAATAATAGGAAATTCTGTGCTAAATTAAATCTGTAAATGACAGGAGAAAAGAGTCCCATAACAAATCCCAAACGAGCTGTTTAGCAATCTAAAACTCATAACTAAATAATTTAACATTATTTTCATGTAATTCTCATCACATCAAAAGCAACAAAATGGCCTCTCACTTAATACTGGGTTTCTATAGATATAAACAAAAGAAGTAGAAACGTAATATTTTCCAGGATGAGGGGGTGATAAAATAATTAATCTGAAAATGATGGCAGACCATCTTCTTCTTCCCTGATAATAGACCATGAAAGTATCTTAAACAAAATTTATATATCAGAAGTAAGCAAAATCAGATCATTAAGTTCTTTTGTTAAAGTCAGATGAGCACAGATGATCTGAAAATCGTTGTTTAATCAACTTGAAATGGTAGCCATACAACTGATTACTGTTGTCTGTGAAACTGATACTTCCAAAATGGATTTACTGAATGTTCCAACACTGAGTGCTCTTAGCATTGAAGAAGCAATAAGCAGCACAAATGCACATTTTTTAGATACTGTGAATAGCCTTCATGGCTGTTAATAATAATTAAGTGTTGGGGATTGGGGGGGACTCACTTCAAAACATAGTTTCATATTTTTCCACTATTTTCACAGTACACAGATCATTTGGAAAGGGCAGATTCACACCATTTCATTTCCTTCAAATGTCCTGCAGTCATTTGAAACCTATTATATGCAATGTGCTTCATGGAACAATATATTTTATAAAATCTTTGTATAAAACTGTATTAGACAAAACATTTGTACTTTTAAGCATATACTAATGACATTGTCAACAACAAGAAATGCCAAGATGTTTTGTGACCAAGTTTCAGTAAAGCCTTTAAATAAGTGCCACATGTAGAGATTCAGATAAAATAGCCAACATACAAATTAGTGTTGCGAATGTAAGACATTAACTAGGAAGAAATCTTAGGGACCTACTGAAAGATGATCCTGATGCTTTGCATGGACTTTCTGTATTTGTTTTCTTGAAATACTTTAATTTATGTTTACAGATAATACTTCCCTTCCTACTTTAATAAAGTTTGCTAGTTTTTTGGCGTTTACTGCTTCTAAAATGCTTATTTTGTACTGTAACAGCATTTATTTGTGTTTGCACGTTAAAAAATCGTTTTTTGTTATAAATTGTATTTTTTATTGTTACTGGCTTTCCCAAACACGTGCAATAGCCATTAATGTTCTTTAAATTTGTTTTTTCATTTGTTTCCATTGTTTTACTGAACCCCCCCCCCAAAAAAAAAAACAAAAAAATCTTGCTATTTTCCTACCTTACTAAGCTAGAAAAGTCCAGTTTCAGATAGTTGCTGATACCTGGACTGTGTTTAAGCTTCTGTGTTGGCCAGACCTTACTTGGGCAAAAAGGAAGTTTCTTTGTTCACCAGTGAGAGTGGGGAGTTCTGAACAGTCTACCTGTCCTTGGAGGAGTGGTTTCTGCCCATAAACTGTAGTTTTATTGGCCATTTTGGGCTAATTTCTATCTCTTTAATCTTTCTGGTATAAGAACCACATTTGCACGATTTTTGCATTTGTATAAGCTCAGCAGATCCTGCCTAGGTATCCTGCAGAGACCTACAGCACCAGTGAGACAAAAGGAGAGACTTTGGAGTGTTTAAGTACCTTTTTCTGGCTTTTTCTTGATATTTAAGCTATTTCCAGCTAAACACTTATTTTCTGGTGTTTACTGCTTCTAAAATGCTTATTTTATACTGTAACAGCATTTATTTGTGTTTGCACTTTAAAAAAATTTTTTTTGTTGTAAATTGTATTTTTTTATTGTTACTGGTTTCCCACACACATGCGACAGCCATTAATGTTCTTTAAAAGTGTTTTTTCATTTGTTTCCACTGTTTTACTGAAAAAACAATCTTGCTATTTTCCCTCCTTACTAAGCTAGAAAAGTCCAGTTTCAGATACTTGCTGATACCTGGACTGTATTTAAGCTTCTGTGTTGGCCAGACCTTACTTGGGCAAAAAGGAATTTTCTTTGTTCACCAGTGAGAGTGGGGAGCTCTGAACAGCCTACCTGTCCTTGGCCAATTTCTATCTCTTTAATCTTTCTGGTATAAGAACCGCATTTGCACAGTTTTTGCATTTGTATACGCTCAGCAGATCCTGCCCAGGTGTCCTGCAGAGACCTACAGTGCCAGTAAGACAAAAGGAGAGACTTTGGAGTGTTTAAGTTCCTTTTTCTGGCTTTTTTTTTATATTTAAGCTATTTCTGCCTAAACGCTCGTTTTCTGGCATTTACTGCTTCTAAAACGCTTATTTTTCTACTGTAACAGCATTTATTTATATTTGCACTTTAAAAATCGTTTTTTGTTGTAAATTGTGTTTTGTTATTGCTACTGGCTTCCCATACACGTGTGACAGCCATTACTGTTCTTTAAAAGTGTTTTTTTCATTTGTTTCCACTGTTTTACTGAACCCCCCCCCAAAAAAAAAAAAACAATCTTGCTATTTTCTCTCCTTACTAAGCTAGAAAAGTCCAGTTTCAGATAGTTGCTAATACCTGGACTGTGTTTAAGCTTCTGTGTTGGCCCGACCGTACTTGGGCAAAAAGGAAGTTTCTTTGTTCACCAGTGAGAGTGGGGAGCTCTGAACAGTCTACCTGTCCTTGGAGGAGTGGTTTCTGCCCAAAAACTGTAGTTTTATTGGTCGTTTTGGGCTAATTTCTATCTCTTTAATCTTTCTGGTATAAGAACCGCATTTGCGCGGTTTTGCGCATAGCGTAGTGGCAGTTAGCTAAGGTTAAACTATTCCCGGCTCCACTGAGTCTGCTCTTCAGATTTTCCTTTAGCACTAGACAGTTCTTCCAGATTTAGCACTCAAATCAGTGCTTTCGGACTAGCACTTGATCCAAAAAGAGACAGAAGCACAAAAAACCTATAGTACTCGATCCCCTACAGTTGTTTGTAGGGAACAGCCAAACTACTCTCCCACCAGGTAAATAAGAATAAGTTCCAAAACTCTCTCAGGCATGTCAATGAGCCAGCTCCCAGGGTATTCTCTTGTCCACTTGATGAATATGGGCATCCTGAGGCAATGTCACAACTGCCTCATGTACATCTCCCACCACATGACACCAAAATCTGCGAGAGATGCACTTACATAGCCAAACTTGAGGCAAAGCTCTCTCCAGCCACAACTGGATTTGACAGTCAGGAGGAGAAGGTACCAACCTGCAACAACTCACTCACTGCACATAGACCCACCAAACATGCAACTGCAAACCCCACACATAGATACACAAAGACATATTCGGAGGCTCTAAATAAAAATCTGCAGAACAGCAGAGACCTCTAAAGCAGATATGCAAGCAACCTACACCCACTAACACACTGAAATCAACACATAACCTCCAAAACCAGTGTGCCAGACAACCACAGCCCTTAAGGCAAAACACCATACCTAACACACTTGTAATAGGTGACTCCATAGTCAGGCACACAGATGTCCTTCTCACCAGGCTGAACAAAGAGAAGGTCACCATCAGCTGCTTGTCGGGTGCCAGAATCCACCACATAACCCACGCACTCAGGTCACTCCATGACAAGTACAAATACGACTCTGTCATTGCCCATGTTGGTGTGAATGACCTGAGATGTACCTCCCTGGACTACATGAAAAGGGACATAGAAGAGCTCGCTGATCATGTAACCAAGGCAGGTACGACCCTAGCCTTGAGTGGCATCTTACCCTCACCAAGAGTGATACCTCAGTACAAGGAAAAATGATACATTTCAACAATTGGCTAAGTTTCTGGTGTCATTCAAAGGAGATCTAGTATCTGTCTGCCTGGGATGACATGCTTGACAAGCCACGATGCTTCGCCAGAGATGACTTGCACCTGTTACCCCTGGGATTCAGTATACTGTCAAAGGGTCATGCCACCCCCATAGTGCCTTTTTTAGGCAAAGCTCAAAAGACAAATCCACTGCCATAACAAGTACCAGCTACAAAAAACTAAGGGGTATGCTGCTCAACGCTAGGAGTTTAAACCTCAAAATGACTCTCTCGAGGCACTCCTCAATATGGAGAGCATTGATATTTGTGCAGTAATGGAGACCTGGTTCAAGGCTCAAGAGATCACCCAAGCGATACAAGGCTACAACTCATCATATATTTCGGCCACAAAACCCGGAATGAAATACAAAGGGAGGAGGTGTATCCATATTCATCAAGGATAATCACACCTCCAGAGTGGTTGCAAAGTATTATGCCTCGGAGATCATCCAAGTGCAACTTACAATGGGCAAAGTTGCAATTCAGATTGTAGCTTGCTACAGATCACCATCCCTGACTCAAGACACCCACTCCTTGTTCCTCAAGATACTGGAAAACATGAAGGTTCAACCAAACACCGTTATACTGGGTGATTTCAATTACCCAAACATTAACTGGTAAAACTACAGAAGCACTAATATCTTTGCTCAGCGCTTCCTCGAGTATATAAACTCAAATGCCCTGGACCAGCTTATTAGCACCTCCACGAGAGGTAACAATATACTGGACCTGGTTATCACCAACATGGGGGATAAATGCTCCACACCTGTGGTAAATTCCTCATTGGTCAGATCAGACCATAAATTCATCACCCTAGATATCCACATACCACCCTCACCCCCTTCCAGGGAAACAACGGTAAAAAACTTCTCCAAAGCAAACTTTATGCTACTCAAGACAGAGCTGGCAAATTTTGTTACCCCCACGCAGAATGTAAATATGATTGAATCTGCTGTATCCTACACAAAAGCACTCTACAAGCACTTACACGAGTGCATGGACAGTGCTATCCCAAACAAGACCAAGACCCGTTCCTCCAAAAAGAGGAAACCAGTCTAAATAAGCTCTACAATAGAAGGAAAAAATTATTACAAAAAAAAAATAAAAACCCAGGAATGGAAGGGATCCCTGAGCAACCTTAGCAAAAAGCTAAGAACCCTCATAAAAACCTCTAAGATGAACTTTGAAAGAAAAATCGCAACAGACACTAAAGGCAACCACAAGGAATTTTTTTAGCTATGTCAAGAACCTAAACTGCAACACTCAGATCTGCTCTGAGCTACAGCATAATGGTTCAAAAGTCACGGAACCAACTGATATCGCCAATTTATTGGCAGACAGGTTCAGTGCAAGCTTTACCCCACCCTCAACATCTAGAGGGCCCATATCCATACCAGACGATTGTGCTGCCCCTGAAATCATAGACGCCCATGTGAAAAAAGCATTCTCCAAAGCAAAAAACACAGCATCCATGGGATCTGACAGCATCCCAGGCTGCGTGATACATGAACTCCAAAACAAATTAATCCCACACCTTAATGCCATGTTTAACCACAGCCTCACCTCAGGCTATGTGCCCACAGAGTGGTGTATGGCAACAGTCATCCCACTCCACAAAGGAGGTGCCACCACTGACCCCGGGAACTACCATCCCATCAGCCTGACCAGCCTAGTCTGTAAGTCCATGGAGCACATCATCATGGAACTCATAAACAAAGACATCGGGGACCTACAAACTCTAGGCCCTACCCAGTTTGGGTTCATAAAGGGATGGTCATGTCTCCTCATTCTGGTTGACTTTTTCGAAAAGGTCACTGAGGCAATAGATGAAGGGAAGGTGGTCCACACAGCATACCTTGATCTTGCCAAGGCCTTCGATACCATTCCACACTCAGGAATTATAAACAAACTCATTAACCTAAACATAAACCCCTACGTAACAAGATGGGTTGCCAATTGGCTCATGGATGGAACCCATTCGGTGAGAATAGGGAATGCTAGATCAGACTCCAAACCTGTGACTAGTGGAGTACCACAGGGCTCAGTATTGGGACCCCTCCTGTTCGACATCTATTTCTCCAAGGGACAATTAAACATGGAGGTATTATGGCTAACAAAGTTTGCAGATGACTGCAAACTGGACACTATAATTGAGACTCCTGCTAACGTAGACATCCTTCAGAGGCGTCTCACTGATACAGATACATGGTGCCAAAATCACGGCCTCAAGTTAAATGCCAAAAAATGCATTGTCATACCTTTTGGGAAAAACCAAGTACCAATGAATTACAACATAGGTGGCAGCCCACTTATCACAGAGAGTGTGATAAGCGACCTAGGGACACAGGTGGATAGTAACCTCTCCTTCGACAACCACATCGATAAAGTGATTAGAAAATCCTTCTACATGGCCCATCTTATTACAAAGGGGTTTGCATCTAGGAATAAGGAAGTTATTGTCTCCCTCTACTCATCACTCATTAGACCCATAATTGAATACAATGCCCAATTCGGGATGTACCTTACAAGATTTCTGCAACAGCTGGAGAGGCCTCAAAAGTACCTCACTAAGAGGATAACAGGCCTTAAACACATGCCCTATGCCACGAGGCTAAAAAAACTCAAACTATACTCGGTCGCATACTGACTACTCAGAGGTGACCTATGCCTAACATACAATGCTATGGCAAACCCCAAATTGCTGGAAATGCTCCACCTAAGGAAAACCCAATCCACCAGAGTTACACGCTCAAGGGACATTAACCTGATAGCAACAATAAACAGGACTTGTTGGAGGGACAGATTTGTGTCTCAGAGACTCCCCTTGCTCTGGAATAAGGTCCCCATATATGTGAGGCAGAGCCCCTCACTAGCACTCTTCAAGAGGAATCTTGATGAGTGGATGGGAAACAGGAAATTCACTCCGGGAATCATGTCTGTGACCCTGCTCGACAGAGGCGCAGGTAACTAAACCTCATGGGAGGTGAAAGCCGAAACATTTTGGCTAGGCTTAATTATGCCCTAGGGCCAATAGCCTAATATCTACCCATGAACCTATATGTTTTTTTATTGGCATGTCTTTTGTTTCCTTTGATATTTATATTTAATAGGAATTAAGCAGACCATGAGAGTAACAGTAGTGTGAAATCTGGGATGAGTAAAGGAAATTATGATACACAGTGATCAATGTTTATTTTATTTGTTTCAAGAGAAAATTTTTGCAACTTTAAAAAAAAAGACAACTAAGACTGTCATTGACTAGAAACTGAAAAGTACATGTATTCACACATCAGGGGAACAACATCATAACAGGATAACTGAATTAAATTTCATCAATAGCACAATGAAGCAGATTTGTGATTAAGCAATCCAAGCTTTGAAGCTAATTAATTAGGCCACCAGCTCCCAATCATCAATATAACCTAGTTCTGTGACCATTAACTGAGATTTATATCCAACAAAATTTAAAAGAATGCATCTCATAGGTTTGCTTTGGTAAGTATGCAACATTGATCTACAACATAATGGATACTCTTGAAAGATTAAAACCAAAAGTTTGAAGCCTCCATGCAAAGTTCAACATCTTCTTTCATGGGGTCCTTAGGAGTGCATATTTTGGGCCCATCAGGGCAGAATCTTATATATTTATATAGTTCAGTGTGTAATTTTATTCTTGTTTTTCTCTTTCATTTTACTTTTAATTATTTTGACTTTAGATTTAATTATTTAATGTTACTGTTTTTTTTTGTTGTTGTGAAAACTTAGGCAGCTTAAGCATAAAACCTTAAATAAATAGATAAAAATAAATATGAAGCTCAAATCTGACCACTTTTATTTAGCAGAGGTACTTCTTTCTCATCCTGGAGCTGGACCAGTACAATCTGAAACATTATCATGCAAACAAATACTGCACATTTTGGATTTAAAGGACATGAGTTATGAAACAAGTATGCATAAACTGAGTGTAATGACTCCTAGTGAAAAAAAGGCTTAGAGGAGGCCTTCTGTTCCTGCAGGACATTGACATACATACCCCAAATCTTCCAACAGTTTGACTGCAGTTTAAGCAAAATAGTATAACTGTGATACATTCAGCAATGCTGCTGATACCACTTTCTTTGGTACACAAAATGGTATAAGTATGGTACTGATTTCCCTTAGTAACTTAAGAATCTGCAGTCTCACTATAATGACATTTATACATTCATAGGTTCATTGGAGGTTACTAGTTAAGTGGCCTTAGAGCCCTTACAAGCCTAGCCATGTTAATCCTGAGTTGCCTCAATTGTCCTTGGTTAGATGGATATAATTTGCAGAGTGAGTCTATGATAAACACCGACTACCCCTGTCCATGAGGGACATGGGTGCCACCCCTGGGGTGAATTTGCAGTCTCCCATCCATTTGTCCATCTTGAGCTTGAATAGGGTCAGTGAGGACCTCTGCTTCATGTGAACTGGAAGTTTATTCCAGAGTAGCGGCAATCTCTGGGATATGTATCTATCTCTCCAGCATGTTCTGTTAATGTCACAGGCTAGGTTAAGATCGCTAGAGTGAGTGGCTCTTGTGCCATTTGTCTTGTGGATGTGCAGCATATCCATCAGGGCAGGGTCAGAGACTTCCCTATATGCCAGGCACAAGTCACTTCTCAGCAGCCTATACAATACAGAGTACAGTGACAAGGCTTTCAGTCTATCCACCTAAGTCATGGTTTGGAGGCCCTGTATTTTCTTGGTGAGAAACCCCTGTGGCCTCTCCAGCTGCTGCAGGTGCCTGGTGAGGTACATGCAGAAGGAAGGATTGTACTCTATTAATAGTCTGAAGAGGGTCGAGTACAATGGAGTTATAACATCCTTAGACTTGGGTGCGATACCCTTACTTATGAGATGTGCAATGTAGAAGGCTTCCTTACCATTGTAGAAACTTGGTGGCCGAAATTCAGATTGCTATCTTCCTGTGTTCCCAGGTCTCACACCACTGAGTTTGAACATAAGGGGTGCTGTCAGTATTGTAATTTGCACCCAATTTGCAATCATCAGTGACTTGGTAAGCCAAAGGCCATCCACTTTAGCCGGGACTTCTGAGAAATAGATTCCAAACAGTAAAGGGATCAGCACAGATCTTTGTGGTAATCCACTGGTGACTGGTCTACTGTAGAGGTGGAGTCGTTAACTTTGACAGTATGTGTTTTGTTGGTGAGTCAGTTGGCTACTCATCTAGTGATGTTAGGGTTAATCCCCATCTGGAAGAGTTACTCAATGATACCTGAGTGGAGGATTGTGTCAAAAGCCTTGGCTAGGTCAAGATAGGCAGTATGCACTGTGTTACCTTCATCCAGGGCTTTGGTGACTTTCTCAAAGAAGTCTGCTAGGTTTAATATGCATGATCTACCCTTATCAAAGCCAAACTGGGTTGAGTCTAGGGTTTGTAGGTCACCTATGTCCTTGTTGATAAGATCCGTGATGATTCTTTCCATGGCCTTGCAGATGAGACTGGTTAGACTTATAGGTCTCTAGTTTGAGGTTGGTTGATGGCCCCCCTTTGTGCAAGGGGATTACTGTTGCTGTTCTCCACTCTGCTGGAACAAAGCCAGTTCTCAGGTTATGGTTAAAGAGAATGCCAAGTGGGTCCACTAGGTCCTGTTTTAGATCACATAATAAGCAACCTGGTCCCATTGAGGCCGTGTTTTTGGCCTTGGAGAGTGCAGACATGACCTGATCTCTAGAGATAGGCAGAGGACTGGTGTCAGGTGTACTTTGAGGTATGGCTAGTGAGGACAGGGTGAAGTTTGTGCCAAATCTGTCAGTTAGCAGGTTGGTAATTTCCTTCTGTATAGTATGAGTGGTACCATCTACTACCAGCTTGGCACATAGCTGGGCATTCCCTTTTAGATATAGTTAAAGAATGCCTTATGATTATCTTTAGCTATGGATCCTATTTTACCTTCGTAATTAGCTTTAGAGGACTTTACAAGATTTCTGATTTACTTGATTAAGCTGTGGAGGGAATTCTTCCTGTGCTTTGTCAGTTCCCCCTTGTTCTTAGACATTAGTTTCTTCTTTTTTTATGTAATTTCTTTATATTTGAAGTCCACCGGGGTGGCTTTTTTTTTTTTTGGGAGGACCTGATTTTAATCTGGTCAGGCACAGATGAGTCTCTACAGTTGCTTAAATGTTTATACAGGGCATTTGTTTACACCTCTGCATAGGAGTCATTGTTGTCTGTGATTGCAGGAGGGTGTACAACTTTCTATACCATCGCTTAGTAGGCTGTAGTTTGCTTTGGAAAATGAAATGTTTTTAGTATTTTGCTCCTGTGGTGGTGACACATTCAATAGTTACTTTGAATAAGACTGATTTATGGTCTGACCTTACCAGAGAGGGCATCACATGGGGGGGGGGTGCAGTGACCCCCCCATATTGGTGAGTACTATGTCTAGGACATTTGAGCCCCTTGTGGAGGTGCAGACTATCTGTTTCACAGCATTTATATTGACAAAGTCCAGGAACCTCTGGGCGAGCATGTTCGTGCTCATGTAAGTCACCCAGTTGATAGAAGGAGAGTTGAAATCTCCCATGACTAAGGTGTTGGACTGTATGGTGAGTGACTCCAGTAAGTCCAGGTAGGCGGTGTTCTTTTCTTGTTTCATGGTGGGGCTGCTATAGCTAGCAATGATGTGGTAGGGTATTTTCTCTATAGTTAATTGGATATGAAGTTGTTTGAGGCAGTTGTACTGTTTGACCAGTCTCAAGGTGTATTTGGTTCTTTCGTGCTCATTTTGAGGTCTGAATGTGTGGAAGGCATTGTAGCCTTGCACAGCCAAGGTGCTGTCCGTGAACTAAGTCTTAGTGACTGCACAGATATCAGCATCTTCCAAGGTGAGGAGTCCTTCCAGGGAGTGCAGTTTCATGTTTAGACTTCTAGCATTAAGCAACAGAACCTTGAGTTTGTCTCGAGTGGAATTTGTTACATCAGAAAGTTTGCTGTTTTGACATTGCCTAAAAAAGGCACTATGGGAAGACAAGTGTCTTTGCCAATATCCAAAAGCCTAGAGGAGACAGATGCAGATCATCTTTGGCAAAAGCGGCATGGCCTGTTAACCATGTCTTCCCATGCTGACAGATACTAGATCCCCCTGGACTGACACCACAAGCTAAATCAATTGTTGAAGTCAATCATATTTGGTTTATGTGACATCATCCTGGATGAAGGTAGAATTCAGCATACGGCTAGGGTCATACCTGCCCGGAACACATTATCTGATAGTTCAGTCATGTCTGTCTTCATATAGTCCAAAGAGGTACGTCTCAAGTCATTCACCCCAGCATGGACTATGACAGAATCATAACGGCACTTGTTGTTGAGTGACTTGAGTGCATGTGTGATTTGATGGATCCTGGCACCTGACAGGCAGCTGACCATGACCTTCTCCTTGTCCAGCCTGGTGAGGGGGACATCTGTATATTTTACTACCAAGTCGCCTATGACCAAGACATTAGGATTTGAGGTGTTTTGCTTTAGGGGCTTATTTGCTGAGACACTAGTGTATGTGTTATTATGTGTAGTGGTTTCTATTTCCATAGCAGTGTGTGCAAGTGGTTTACATTTGAGAGGTCTCTGATCTTTTGGTAGGCATCTAGTGAGTACCTCCACATATGTGGGTTTATATATCATGACCTCATTTTGTATGAGAAGTAAAATTTGTGTGCTGACAACCTGTTCAATGTCTGTTTTTTTGTTACAAGAGAGAATTGATTCCAATTTCATAGTGTAATTACATCTCTCACACAGGGTATTTATTTGTTTTAGGAACAGTATCATATGTTGAGCTGTCTAACAAAGGTTAGAGTTACTGGCATTTAGGCTTGTAGTTGCAGATTAGAAGTCTATGTAAGAAGTCTGTGTAAGAGTAGGGGATGATGACTGAAATGATGTGTGGACCACACACACACAACACACACACACACACACACACACACACACACACACACACACACACACACACACACACACACACACACACACACACACACACCACACACACACACACACACACACACACACACCACACACACACCCTCTCCCTCCTCTCCTTCTCCTTTTTGGGCTCCCATACCATCCACGTTACCTTTTTCTTCCTTCTCTCTCTTTTACCTTAAGCTTTTTTTTCAAAGCCATAACTTTCTATATGCTCTGAAGTGCATTTTACAACAAACCTTTTCATCAAAATAGCTTGAACAGAAATTATGATTAAGGAAAGAAATTCACTGTTTTGTTTAGGAATAAGTAGTTATCAGTAAACATGGGGCAATTACTACATTGCGTCAGGATGCCCGTGTCAATCAGTCTGGTCTGTGAAATTATGGGAAACTGCCCTTCCATTATATCAAGGTTTTTACCATCTGTACTGTTAGGGAAGGGAGTAGGCTAGTTTGACCATTTTTTGTACTAGGACTAACAAAGGTGCTTGTTCTATTAAAGGCTATGGATGATAAGTGTGGCAACACTGCTCACTGCATCTGTAGTAGGGAAGCTTGGGAGGGTTTCACTGACAGATGTAGGGAAACATTGAGTTTCAAGGTGTCTGCATATATATACAGGGAACCCCTAAACCCGGTTGTCTGGTGTGCTATAACACACAAACACAAGGCTTAAATACAGGTAAAATTAAAACAATTTTAAGCTAATTTACCAATAGAAAAGCACACAGTGAACCTTCCTCCAACAATCCTCAGCTCAGACAAGGCTGGATCCACACTCTTCTGCCACAAGAGTGCAGGGGAGCCCTTCTCAATGTAAGATGTCTGATTTAGTGCTCAAGTGTGTCAATAACAGGCTAGATCCAGCAGGTCAGCATCTAGTCTATGCAATCTAGGTATCACAATTCAAGTGCAGAGAAGTGCAAAAAATACTTAGTGCCTTTTGGTGTGTTTCCCAGCTCAGATAGACCAGGTAAACACCTACTGTCACCAGATGAACAATCCCAGTCCTCCCAATGCAAAAGCACAGTGTAGGAGTGTCTGGATTGAAATGTTACCACAAACAAACCTAAATGGTACAAAGTACTACCACAAACAAACTTAGAGATATAGATACAGCATTGTACTTTAAACAGCTTATAAAAGCGTGATTATTCAATAAAAGTACTTTGCTTTGAATAAATGAGCCAGCTGTACAGAATTTGTATAAGCACTAAAAAACAAGATAAGCTGATTAATAAGCCCTCCAGCCAATAAAACGGCATTCAGAAATTGCAAGTGTTTCCCCAACCTTAACAGACCAGAGCACTAGATGGGAATCCACATCTTTTGTGTAAAAACAATTGTTTACTAGAGTGTAAAGATATACTACATATCACTCAAGAGACAATTTGATCAATGAAAAAAAAATGTGAACTGTGTAGCCTAGATAATTTGTGTCCACCTCTCAAATTAGAACAAAAATACCCAGCCAAACACATTTCTTAAACCAGAAAACAAAATGGAGCAGGTAACAGAAAGCAGTTCTAAAAGGTCACAGATAAAAAATATTGATTTTCCCACCCATCAGGCAATCACCAGCAGTGTTATAGTTTATGCAGGCTTCAAATCTTTTCAGACAAATGCCTCATTTATATTGTATATTATAGTCATTCAAACCAGCTTGGATCTGTAAATGTAAATGGTTTATAGTTCATCTGAAAGAATTATCATGGAAATGTTTTAACATTGGTATAGCAAACCCTCAGACACAGGACCCAACCCAGTTTGGTTTCATCAAAGGCAGACAATGCCTACTGAACCTCTTCTCTTTGAAGAGGCCACCAAGGCAGTGGATGAGGGCAGAATTGTACATACTACCTACCTTGACCTAGGTAAGGTATTTGATACAATATCCCATATGCCATTGCACACAAACTAACAGAATTAGGCATAAACTGCATGTAACTCACTGATAGCCAGCTGACTCACAGACAGGACCAAGGAAGTTAGAAATTAAAGAGACCACCTCCACAAAGAGGCTTGTCACCAGTGGAGTCATCTATTCCTCTTTGGTGGGTCTGTTTCTCTTTTGTATCTATTTTTGGAAGTCAAGGCCAAAGCCAAGAGCAGCTGGCTACCAAGTTTGCAAATGATTATAAGACAGGAACAATCATAGAAACCCCCAAAATATTAACATCTTACAGGATGGTCTAACACAGACAAATGACTGATGTCAAAGCCATGGTTAAAACTCAATGCCAAGAAATACATAATAGTACTTATTAGGAAATTGGCCACCCAAGGAAACTAACTCATTGATAAAACACTCCTAAAAGTAGAAACAGTAGTTTGGGATTTGGGGACTCATGTAAATAGCAACCTGGCTTTTGACCAACACTTGGCTAAGGTATTAAGAAAATCATGCTATTTTACAAGTAAGAGCATAGCATCTAGGTATAGGAAATTCATCGTGGCACTGTACCGAGCCCTCATCTGACCCGTCATTGATTATAATGCCTCCTTTGGTATGCACCTCACCAGGTACATGTAACAACCGGAATGTCATCCACAAAGGTTCCTCACAAAAAGCATACAGGATGTAAATTGCCTCAAAGCCCTGTCCTTATATTGTCTCCTACAGACTGCTGAGAGGTGATTTGTGGCATACAAGGCATTATTGACTCCTGCTCTGATGGACCTTTTGCAAATCTGCAAAATGAGCAGCACCAAAACTGCTAGATCTGAAGATTTTAAACTTTGCTTGTGACTTAAACAGGACATGTTGGAGGAAGAGGTATGCATCTCAGAGAATTCCCATAAAAATAATAGATGACTATAAATGGAGATATGGCAAAAAGATATTTGAGAGTAATGTATACATAACAGAAATACCAGCCATAGTGTTGTCAAATAAAACAAAACTTTAAGTAACTTCTAAATTCTTCAGTATGAAACTCCTAGCACTTTTCTTCACCCTATTCTGTTATCTTGGCATCACAAGTGACATATTTGGACTCTGCTTTGAAAATATTCAATAACAGAAGATGTCCTCTGAGGACAACAATGTTTTTCTTAAGTGACTTCATTAATATTTAAGAATTACACGTACCTTCTTTATTTACTACCATTATCCTGATGCCTGCGGTGGTTGTGCTGCGGTAGCATTGTCGCCTCACAGTAAGATGTTGTCCTGTTCGATTCTCAGCTAGAGCATCTTCTGTGTGGAGACATGCGTGAATGGGCATACCTTCGTTGAAGGTTGTGCGTCAGGGCTGGCAACTCGGCACGTAAAAATCTACTGCCAATCATTAGCAGACCGGAGTTCCGCTGTGGCGACCCCTAACCAGGAAAAGCCAAAAGACACAGCAACATCCTGATGCCTACTGAAGAATTTATTCCCAGCAAATTCATATATTTAAATTGTACTTTTTATATTGTATGCCTAGTATTTAGAACAGATAAGTGGTAGTTAGCACAGGGGATTAGGGTTAGGAACTGTGCCTAGTACTTAGAACAGATGGCTGGTAGTTAGCATAGGGGATTAGGGTTAGGAGCTGTGCCTAACACTTAGAATGGATGGCTGGTAGTTAGCACAGGAGATTAGGGTTAGGAGCTGTGCCTATTACTTAGAACGGATGGCTGGTAGTTAGCACAGGGGATTAGAGACAGGAAATGTGCCTTGTACTTAGAATGGATATCTGGAGGTTAGCACTGGGGATTAGGGTTGTGAGCTGTTAATTAGCTGTTTCCTGTACTCCAGGGTTTGATTCTGTCAGTTTCTATTTGTCTGCTGTAAATTCTGAACAAGTCAATGGTCAGTTAACCAGATAGTACTCCTGGATTGCCCCTCAAAAGGAAATGTGTATTCAGTGATCTTATGTTGTTGACATATAAAATAATGGAGTTGGATGTTGATTTTACTTGGTGATCAGTGCTGCAGTACCCTTCTTGCACTGCTGGATCTTAATAAAGGCTATCATTCTGACTGATAAAATATTTAAGAATGCTTTTTATGAGTGTGACATTTGTCTGAGAATGAGCATGTAATGCACACAGCTGGCAGTTTTGTATTGCCTCTTTGCTGGGGATTATTATGAAGTAAACTTAATTTCCCTTGTATGGCCAAACTGTGATTGCCCTTCATTGTAGTGTGCTCAGCTTTTGAAGTTTATTTTTTATTTATTAGCCTTTTGTAGATGATGAGAATTTACTTAATGGCACAATAAAAAATATTTATGTACTTTGAGATTATTCTAATTGCTCCTTGAAGACTGATGGTTGAGACCTGAGGAGTGTTCTATTGTGACTAGAGCAGAAGCAGGTTGTTTATGTTACATGTGTGTGTTTATGAAGTCGCTTAGACATTTTGTGTCCATAAGATATTTTTTGTTTTGCTCTTTTTCACTGGATGACCTGATTGTTAGTAAACTTCAAAGACCCAGAAAGTATAGCTTTAGAAATGCCATGGTTGTACGATTTTATATTACTGATTCACAGAATGTTGTTGTTGTCGTCAGCATGATGCAACTACAGTTAAACAAAGTAAACCATTTTGGGGAATACCGGTAATATGACATGCATGCATTTATTTCTTACTACTGTGTATTGCTTGAGAAAGTTGTACAAAACAAGCTATAAAAATGTTTCTTTCACAATTATGTTGGGATTACATCAAAAGAAATGGAAAGCAACAATAAAGCCAAGTAATTTTATTTATCTTTTGTGCTACAGTTGAGACACAGTCCTACATGACCCTGTACAAAACAAGTCCTAAATTCAGATTGTTTATTTACACACACACACACACACACACACACACACACACACACACACACACACACACACACACACACACACACAAACACACACACACTCATCCTCATTTTGTAATGTTCGATGTCACTGTCTGTTTTCTATTTATGATTATAGTATATCATTTAAATGGTACATTACCCTTTAGAGCTTCTGCATGTCTTTACCTAAACATACTGATATGCCTCTTGCAAAACCAGTGCATTTTACTGTGTAAATGATTAATAGTGTCCTACACCAATAGTAAAAGTTAAATGTCGACTTTGCCAAACACAGGAGACACAAATCTTGCCTCAGAGAACTGAGCTTATTGATGTCAAAACAAGCGAACTAGGGACAACTAAACAGTGAAACAGATATGAAATTATGTTCTGAGCTGCTGATTCCTTTTGATGTTTACTACGTAATCTGTTGTAGGTTTCATCAGGTTCTCATTACTTATTGACTACTCAAAGGCACTGTAATGCATTTCTGTCAGTTAACAAGAGAAATTTGTTGTCACAACTACAGTATTATGACTCTGCCCAGGGAATAACAAATAGAGGAAGATGATCTCTTAAGAAAGCAGAATGTCTTTATACAAATGGTTACAATAACTAATAAAAAACAGACTATTTCTGAAACTGATCTACATGCTACTGTTGTAGAGGCTTTGGCTGCTTTTGATGTTGCATTTATCTTTCTTTCCTAGGGAATTGGAAAAATACTTGTTTTGTTTTAATCTCAACTGAATTACAGGTGCACTCTGATTGTGACACATAGCTATGTTTCTTATTCTACATCATTCTGAGTATTTTACACAATACTAATAAAATGTTCTCTCCTTCTCATAAGGTAGATTTTGTTGCTAATTCATAGGATCACAGGATCATAGGAGATTACTAGGCTATTGGCCTGGAGGTCATTTTAAGCCTAGCTGTTTCAACCCAATGTAATACTGTAGAGGTACTAGTCAATACCCAAGATTACTTTTAGTGATGACTGCCCATGTCCAGGAGGGTTGTGGGCACTATCCCTGGTAAAAATGTATGGTGCCCCATCCACTCATCCAGGTTCCTCCTGAACAGTGTCATAGAGGTGCTCTGTTTCACATGAATTGGTAGCCTGTTCCAAAGACATGGCAGTCACTGGGAGATAAATCTGCCCCTCCAGCATGTCCTATATTAGTCGCAAGCCATATTTAAGTCCCTGGAATGGGTGTCCCTAGACCCATTTGATTTATGGATATGCAATAAGTTCATTAGGTTTGGGTCTTGGGTTGGTCTGTAGGCCAGGCATAAGTCTCCCCTAAGAAGTCTATATGATACAGAGTACAGTGACAGGGACTTTAGTCGCTTCATGTAAGGCACATGCTGGAGGCCCTTGATCTTCTTTGTTAGAAACCTTTGCTGTAGGTGCTTAGTGTGGTACATATCAAATGGGGCATTATACTCAATTATGGGCTGGATAATTGAAGACTATAGGGGGGGGTTATAACTTCTTTTGCTCTCGAAGTGATGCTCTTACTAATCAAGTGAACTAATGGAAAGCTTTCCTTACAGTGGTAGACACATGGTGGTCAAAGTTAAGGTTGTGGTCAACCTGTGTTCCCAGGTCCCTTATCACTTCATGGGTACTTAGGGTATTGTTATTGATTTGATAGTGTGAATGGACATTGCTTGTGCTGAAGGGAATGATAATGCATTTCTTTGCATTCAGTTTGAGACCATGACTAATACATCAGTCGGATTGTGTGAGACCATCCTGGAGTATACTGACATGATTGCACCTAGATTGCAGTCATCTGCAAACTTGGTCAGGCACAACCCTTTAGTTTTGACCTGAACTTCTGAGACATATATACCAAACAGTAGGGTGTCCAGCACTGTCCCCTGTGGTACCACACTGGCAACAGGTCTGCTGGTTAATGTGGAGTCACCCACTTTGATAGTGTCTATCTGGTTTGTGAGCCAGTTGGCAACCAATCTTACAATGAAGGGTTTACATTCAGTTTGTTAAGTTTATCGGTAATGCCTGAATGTATGATTGTGTTGAAAGCCTTTGCCAAGTCGAGGTATGCTGTGTGCACAGATTTGCCCTCAACAATGACCTTGGTCACACTTTCAAAGAAATCCACCAGATTTAACAGGCAGGATCTGTCTTTGTTTATGAGGTCAATAATGATATGATATGTTCATTGGTCTTACACATGAGGCTGGTCAGGCTTATGAGTCTGTAATTTCCTGCGTCTGTTGCTAGGCCACCTTTGTGGAGGGGAATAACTGTAGCTGTTCTCCATGGCTATGATTGAAAAGGGTACTTAGTGGTGATGCTAGTTCATGTTTTAGCCTATTTAGAAGACAGCATGTGGATGTCATCTGGTCCCAAAGAAGCTGTGTTCTTTACCTTGGACAGGGCTATGAGGACATGCTCTTCAGATATGTAAGGTTGGGGGGTTGCGAGAGGGTTTGTTGTAAGTTGAGGGGATATGGGAGTGAGATTTTCACAAAACATATCTGCTTGTAGGTTCACTATCTCTGTGGGGTCAGTGTGTGTGATACCATTGGCTACCACTACTGCACATGCTTGGGTCCTACCCCTTAGGTTATGTACATAGCTGTAAAAGGCCTTATGGTTATTCT
The DNA here is from genome assembly GCF_019279795.1 of Protopterus annectens. Lineage (NCBI taxonomy): Eukaryota > Metazoa > Chordata > Ceratodontiformes > Protopteridae > Protopterus > Protopterus annectens. The sequence continues at coordinate 301,361,703 of NC_056750.1, forward strand.
TGGCAATACTTGTTAGGTTTCTCTCAAAGGAGCTCTTGGGGGATTTGACAAGTTGTCGTATTTGCCAATTAAGGCTGAGAAGGGTGCTTTTCCATTGTTGGGTCCTTGTCTTTATTTTCTTGGACAGCAACGTTTTGCATTTGTTGTAGAGTTTGTTGATACTGGAAGTCCACCATGGCAGCTTCATTTTACGTGGGGCTCTGGCTTTGCTTCTATCTGGTACAGCCGAGTTTATACACTTATGCAAGTGATTGTACAGGGTTTTAGTGTAAGCTTCTTTGTAGTTGCAACTTTCAGCCTGCAGTGGGGCTTAGAATGCATTTATACCTGGTGAAGCTTTTTAGTCTGAATTCATCCTTTGTGAGTTCTGGTGTTTTGAAGGTGACTGATTTGTGTTCAGTTTTAACAAATGAGGGTTCAACAGTTGCAGCAGTGCACCTGTTTGACATGTTGGTGAAAACCAGATCTAAAATGTTTGTTCCTCTTGTCGGGGTATGGACAATTTGCTCCAGGGCATTTGAATTTACAAAGTCAAGGAACAAGACTTAAACTTATACTAAAAAGTATAATATACTAGTAAGCTCTCAATTTAAACACAAAAAAGAGGAGTATTAATACTCTGGAAAAAAAGGACTACATATGCTCAAAATCATAGATTCATGTGCTGATAAAGAAGGAATGTTAGCTATTGTAGTAATTAAAATTGAAAAAAAAAAATACTATTCTCTTAAAAATTGCTATTGGATCCCTGGAATTGGTGCAAAAACAGCAAGTAATTATTTAGACACAATACCCCTACATTCCAAAGGAGAACTGATAATTGCAGGAGACTTCAATTGCCTTCTTTCTTCCAGTGACACAACAAATACTAAAACCTCTAAAATTTCTTCAGCCACTAGACACCTAAAAAATTACATTAATCTAAGGAATCTAAAAGATATTAATCAAAGATGTGAAGATCCCCAAGAGCTCAAGCTTGTTAGCACAGTTTTCCAAAAAGGTAAGGAGTTGGGAAATTGCTTGGCTGAATACAATAGCTTAAATGCATAGCTTGTGCATTTATGGACACTAACTTGCTTAAATCTCTAATGGCAACCCAAGCAATGATTAATATTATGTACTACACACAAATCATCCTAGTTAATAAATCAGTCGCTAATAAGTGCCATCTAGTGTGCGTCCTCAACTACAAGAGGAACAAGGAAACAAGGCAAAAACAAAAGATTATACCAAAACAAAGCAGTGTACACTTAAATCCCACCACCTCAATTTCTTGGCAAGGAAATACAGCCCAGCCCTTGAGCCAATAACTTAAAGGATGTCAGAGCTTTACCCCCCAAACAACTGCACAATACTTTTTAAACTTTACATTTTGGCAATACTAACATTTTTTATAAATAGCCTAGCTAATCAAAGACAAGGGACAACATTATTTCAACATTAAACTGCCATGGAGACTCTGTGTTCTGTATAAAATAATGACATTATTAGCACTAAACCAACACAAAGCATATTTATCTATAAGCCACTGTAAAAGTCATTCTTGAGTGACAGCACTACAGACATTTAGATTTAGCTCAAATAAATTAGTACAACTCAGGTTATCTGTTATAGGATGTTGTACTATATAGTCAATGGAGTTAGTCAGAGTTGTAAGAAAAGCATTTACCTTTTTTTTATCTGGAGAGTTATTTTGAAGGGCTATGTGATAATGATTTATGAAAAAAGAAAATTGTGGATTTATATTAATGTATTTGTCTCTGGATTTTATATTTGTCTTTGACAGACCAGTCTGTTTTTGTTGCTTGTCTCTTCAAATGTAGATGTGGTATCCATTTGTTCTTCAGTGTTTATTAAATTGTCTTCTTAATAAAGTTGTTTGCTTCCTCAAGTGTTTCAAAAGTCTTTTTTCCTTCTGGGAGACAAAGTCTTAGCAGGAAATATCAATTGTGCTTTTATGCCGGCTTGTTTTAATGATTTGATAAGAGGGAGTAAAGTTTTTCTTTTTTTAAAAAATCTGATCAGCAGTCATTATCAGATCTGATTATCTGATCATTTATTTTCAGAGGAAAAAGAGACTAGGCAGATTTTAGAATAAGATCCTTGTCTTGACTGGATATAAATCTGACAATGATTGATCATGGATGAATATTTTTGCTGCTTGAGGGGATTGTAGATAAGGATCTGTGGGCTGTTTCAATGCTAAAGGAAAGAACCTTGGGAAGTTTCAAAGTTCCAGGGAGCCATGTAGTTAAAAAAATGACTGTATTATCACCTTCCATTCCTTCTGGTATTCCATAGATTCCGATGTTGTTCCTTCTAGACTGGTTTCCTAAATCATTAATTTTATTTATAAGTCTTGTATTTTGCTGCAAAAGGGATTCAATACTTTTTACTCCTTCTATAAGTCTACAGTCAATAACAGAGACTGATTCTTCCGGAGATGTTATTTGTATTTTTCTGTTGTTTCAATATGTCCCTTAGTATTTCAATCTGTTTTTTTTTAATCTTCTTTACTTTTATCTACTTTATGATCCAGTTTGTCCATTTTACCATTAAGTCTTGTATTTTTGTAAGGACTGAGTGTAATTCTTTTTTCATGGAGTTTTCTTGCTGAGTAGATTTCAGTAGACTCATCTTTCCACTATTGTATTTCTCCCTTCTTTTCTTCAGTTGATTTTGACAGGAAAATATAACAACTTTGAGATAAAAATTACACCGATAAGGAGCTTAGCTTAAAGCTTCTAGATTCTGAATCTTTTGTTTTTAAATTGTTATTGGTGATATTTTTAAATAATTCCTGTCAGAAGTGTTTTATTACTGCAGAGCAGAGAAATTGTGCTGCCTTTAGCTTGCCATCCAAGCCATGCCCTCACTTGTATTATTCTTATAATTGCACATTCAAACTAGGAAAGAAACCACACAGAAATTAGAAGGGGTTATTTAGCTGTGAACTGAGGGTGGAGCTCGGAGCTAAACCTTATATTTACTGGAAAAGCTCAGTCAGACTGCCATAGATTACTGTGATGGAAATGTTAGTTAGTTTTATCTTTCTTGTAGTTTGTATTGTTCATTGCTTTCTTCCATTTTGTATATTGTGGTTTATTTTGTTTATACTATGTTAAACTTATATTCTGCTTTTAATTCCATATTTAAACTAGGAGAGATACCTCAGCTGTGTCCCTTGAGAGTCAAACAGAAATTAGGACAGGCCAATTAAGGTTAATAACTTGTGAACTAACAGTGGAGCTAGCAACTAAACATTTTGTTTAAGGGGTACAATGAATCATTTCAAGGCTATACTGGAAAATCTCATTCAGACTTTGCCAAATATTGCTGTGAGGGGAAATGCTGGTTTGCTTTTGCTTTCTTGTATTTTGTATTGCTTCATTGCCTTTTTCCTATTTTGTATATTGTGGTTTATTTTCCTTATATTGTGCTTTACTTGTATTCTACTTTTATTTACACATATAAATTAGGAAATAGACCACAGCTGTGTCTGTTGAGAGTCACACTGAAATCATGTCAATTAAGATTAATTACCTGCCTTCTGTTTAAGAGGTAAAATAAAACATTTCAAGGCATTACTGGAAAAGCTCACTCAGACTCTGCTACAGATTGCTTTGATAGGACATTAGTTCATTTTTTTTTTGTATTTTGTATATTGTGGTTTATTTTCTTTACCCTGTGTTTTACTTGTATTCTGTTTTTATTGCACATTTAAACTAGGTAAGAGTCCATAGCTGTGTCTCTTGTGTGTCATGCACAAATTAAATTTCCTTCCACCCTCCTACCATAGTGCTTTTGTGTTTTTAGATTCAACTGTCTTTCTAGTTGTCTTTCCTTATGCTAATTTGACCACATATTTCCTTACTCTCCTCTTCCATTGGTTATCGTGAGTAAATACAAATTGATCACTTTGTGAAATCACCCCCCTTCAACTATTTAAATGTATTGGCTATCCCACTGTACTCCAAAGAGCCAGAACACAAAGTGTCCACCCCTTCCAATGTGTCCTTTTCTTTTAAAATTAGTGGCTCTCCATTTAGATAGCTAAAGCTTAAGTTATACCCTCTTTCATATAGGTTCATAGGTGTGTACTAGGCTAATGGCCCTGGAGTCTTTACAAACCTAGCCCATAGGATTACCCTGACATCATGCCACCCAACCTTAGTTCCCAGTGCCTCTGTTGAGTACTGGATATCAATTCATTTTTTCATCTTGCCTTTAAAATCTGCAACATCTACTCCAAGACCACCAATTATTGGAGAGTCCACATTCTGCCTGTCAGTACTCATCTTGGGAATAGTGCTTCTGTTTTGCTGCTGGTGAGAGAAGGAGCAGAGTGCATTGATTCCTGACTGTTTCTGATTGGGCAGTGAGTGTCTGTGTTGGCTCTTCCTGATTATTGTGGTTGGTATTCAAGGTATCTACCAGGGAAAGGCTTCAACAACCCTTGCATCATCTGGGACAAGACTGTTGATCACCAAAGTGTCTGTGGCCTGATTTCTATCTTGGGATCGGTACTATTTACTGTTTTGCTTCTGGTAACAGAAGAAGCAAGACAGCATTGTATCCCAGCAGCGTGAAGCTGTGGTGAGACCAGCACTAGTAGTAGCCAGGCAGGAGCTATTCCAGAATCCCCTCTTTTCATTGTTCTTGACAAAGCTCATTCTTTCTTTTCAGTAAGTAGTGCTTGATTTCCTTGTGGTCTAACCTAACTTCAGAATATTTCCCTAAGTACTTCATCCATAAATCATCAGAGTCTGCAAATTAGTTTTTCCTCAAGTGTTTGTAGTGCCCTGTATAGAGGCAGGCACTTTGAGTTTATATTTTCCTCTATTACCAGCTTGGTGAATATAGGCATCCTGAGACAATGTAGAAATTACCTCATGTTTACTAAGAACCATTTAATTCTCAAACAAACTGATATGGTATGCAAGAGGTATATTTACACAATGACACTGGAGGCAAAGCTCTCACATAAAACCATTCCTAATGCCATTTAGGTTGTCAGCAGTACACATACACTGCACCCATCACACAGCGGACACATTTTTACCTACATATGCTAAGGCTCATAAGTGTAACTTTCCTAAACCCCAAAGACCTCCTTGATGAGGCACACATAACAAATATCTTCAGCAGCCCTGAATGCTGTCTTTCAAAACAGCACCCACATTAAGACATACAGCCACATCTCATGGAGCCTCCATTTCTAAGCCCATAAGGCAAACCACCACACAATCTAACATTCTGGTCATTGGAGATTCACTGATATCCCACTCACTAGGCTGAGTAAGGGGAAAGGCACGGTCAGTTCCTTATCAGGGGACAGGATCCACCACATTACACATGCACTCAGGTCATTGGACGACAAGTACCAGTATAACTCAGTAATAGTCCACGAGGGTGTAAATGATGTAAGACATACCTCCCTATACTATATGAAGAGGGACATCTTGGAGCTGTCAGAATATGTGTACAATATGTGTGGCTGGTATGAGCCTAGCACTGAGCAGCATTTTACCTTCTCCAAGGATGATGCCACAGTATGAACAGAAGATGACTGATTTTAATAACTGGCCTAGTTTCTGGTGTCATTCTAAGGCAGTGAAATATTTGTTAGCATGAAAGGAGATGGTCAGCAGACCATGTTGCTTTACCAGGGATGGTCTGCAACTCTCCCCTCTATGCTTTCTAATATTACCTAAAAGATTATTCCCCGATAGTGCCTTTTGCAGGCAATGCCAAACTGAAAGCAAATCAAAACCAAGAAAATCTAAAGGTCTTACTGCTCAATGCTAGGAATCTCACCCTGAAGAATGCTGACATCTGCATGGTCACTGAGACATGGTTTAAAGCAAAGCAGAGCACACTGGCAGTGCAAGGCTATAATGCCTTCCACACATTTAGACCAGCTAGTACACAGACAGGGACTAAAGATGGAGGTGTCTCATTTTCCAATAAAAATAAATATACCTCGAGGCTGGTCAAACAGGACAATGCACTTCAGCTTCTCCGCATTTAAATCACCATAGGCAAAATCCCATACTACTTTCTTGCAAGTTGTAGGTTCCCCTCTATGAACCAGGAAAACCATAACATGTATTTAAACTTATTGGAAACACACACCAACCAACCCAAGACCATGTTCATGGGCAACTTTAATTACCCCGCTATTAACTGGGAATGATATATGCCGTGAAACATGCAGGCACAGCAATTCCTGGATTTTGTAAACACAAACTCCCTGGACCAGATTGTCAGTACACTGACCAGAGGTGCAAACATACTGGATCTGGTCCTCACTAACATGGGAGAGTGATGCACACCCCCTAGTGTAATGTGTTCTCTGGTAAGGTCAGATCACAAGTGTAATGTCTTCTCTGGTAAGGTCAGATCACAAAATAGTCTCCTTTGAAGTAAAAAATAAAACCTGGAACCCCTGTTATCCCTTGCATGTTCAGAAAGTACTCTAAAGCTAATTTTCTAATATTAAGTGATAACCTGGCAAAATTTCAAGCCCCCATAAATTCTGGGAACACTGCTGCCTACATGGAACTGTTCACAGAAACCCTATACAAGCATGTTGATAGCTCCATAGAGGCAGCTGTACCCCCAGGAAGAAGTACAGAACTTACTCAAAAACAAGCCACCCCAGTGGAATCACAACATCTGTAGACTGTATCCTAGAAGGAACAAAATCATGGCAAAACTCAGAAGGTGTAACAGTCAGCAGGATAAAAGCACTTTCTCCAAACTAAACAAACAACTCAGGGGAAAAATAAAGTCTACCAATGCCAAATTTGTGGTAAATTTAGCCTCTCAGGCCAACCACAACCACAAGGCATTTTTTAGATATGTCTGCAACCTCATAGGCAATACACAGTTGTGTGCAGAGCTCGTTGTTAACTGAGCCACCTTTACTGAGCCAGAAGATATAGCCACTCTACTGGCCAAGACATTCAGCTCCAACTTCACCCCTCCCTCCCCCTTAACCTTCTCTCAGGAAATACCATTAAATATAACTTCCCGTGCTATAACTAGGGAACAGGTCCCTAATGCTCTCTCTAAGGCCAACAACAGTGCATCAGTGGTGCCAGACAATATCACAGGATGCCTTTTAATTAGCATGAAATAAATATGACATATTAGGGCCTCTGGGATTACTATTTAACTGTAGCCGCCAAACAGACTTCATGCCTCATGAATGAATTAAGGCAACATTCATCCCTCTGCAGAAAGGTGGGCTATGTACAGACCCTGGAAACTACAGCCCCTTAAGTCTCACTAGTCTCATATGTAAAGCCATGGAAAGAATTATAATGGACATGATCAATAATCACATAGGAAACCTCCAGGCTTTGGACCCAACCCAGTTTGATCTCATCAAGGGCAGATCATGCCTACTCAGCTTGATGGACTTCTTTGAGAAGTTCACAAAAGCAATGGGTGAGGGCATAACTGTTCACACTGCCTACCTGGACCTGCCTAAGGCATTTGACATAATACTGCACTCGGGCACTGTTGACAAATTCAAGATGTTAGGCATAAACCTTTATGTCACCCAGCTGATAGCCCCAAAGACAGGCCCCAGGAAGTTAGAATTGGGGAGTTCACCTCTACAAAGAGGCCAGTCACAAGTGGAATCTCTCAGGGATCTGTCCTAGGACCTCTACTTTTCGGCATTTACTTCTCTGAAGTCAAGCCCAATGTCATGGACTATGGCTGACCAAATTTGCAGATGATTGCAAATTAAGAGCAGTCATAGAATCCTCCTCCAATGCAAATAATCTTCAGGAAGGGCCGACACAGACAAATAACTGGTGTCAGAGCCATGGACTAAAGCAAAATACCAAGGCATGCATAATAGTATCCTTTGGGAAGTCATCCACCCCTTGTAACTATCATATTGACAACATACCCCTAAGAGTTGACCCAGTAGTAAGGGACATGGGAGACACATATAGACAGTAATCTATCCTTTGACCATCACATGTCTATAGTAGTGAGGAAATCATTGTATGTTGTGTAACTTATAAACAATGGTATGGCATCCAAGTCCAAAGAAGTCATTATTCCACTATATTCGGCATTCATCAGACCTATCATTGAGTATAATGCCTCCTTTGGTACAACCAGGCATATCCAACAATCAGAACATCCACAGAGGTTCTTACTAAAATAATACAGCTCATAAGTAACATGTCCTATGCAGACCGCCTCAATGCACAAACATATTCTGTCTCCTACAGGCTGTTGAAGGGAGATCTATGACTGGCATACAAGGCATTGTCAGACCCCACCCTGATGGACCTCCTGCATCTCTGCAAAACAGACAGTACCATAATTACCCATTCTTAAAACTTGAACTTTGCTTGTAATATAAATAGAACCTGCTGGAGAGACAGGTATGTATCCCAGAGACTACCCAATTTCTGGAACAGGCTCCCCATCCATGTGAAGCAGAGTTTCTCCCTAACCCAATTCAAGTGTAACTTAGACAACTGGATGAGGAACAGGAAATTCATCCCTGGTTTGGCACCTATGTCTTTAATGGACACAGTTAACCTATAAATAGTCATCTCCCATGCCTCTGCTTGTAAATGTTTCATCTCCCAAGCCCCTGTTTACAGTTATCAAGGGTACCAGAACTTGTCAGAGATTTGGGATGCATGGCTGGGCTTAAAAAGGTCCTTGGGGTTGTTAACCTAGTAAACATGTATGAATCTATGAATCTATCATGTCTCCATAGTAGTTTGGAAATTCTTCAATTTGGCACTAACCAGTTTCTACAAATAACTCCTCTAAATCAAAAGAATTCTTAGTTTCCCTTTACTGATCTCTTCCATTATTAAATATGATGCTCTCTTTGGCATGCATTTATCAAAACATGTCTCTCAACTTGTATGACCTCATCAATTCCTAATTGAAATGATCAGTGGCCTCAAGACCTCTAATTATCTGGGCAAGCTGGCAACTCTATTCCTGTACTCTGTGTCTTATAGAGTCCTCCATGGTAATCTGTATTTAACCTTTTCAGTCACAAAAGACTCAACTTACCTTGCCCTCCTATTACTTTGCAGAACAAATTGTTCTTAATGTACTTACTTCAAGGACCTAAACCTTAATCAACAGAAAAATGAGACATGTTGTTATGATAAATTTACATCCCAACACTGCTCTAGCCTCTGGAACAAACTACTATTACAATGCAGGCAGAGTAGCACTCTTATCACTTTAAAGATAAGCCTAATAATTGGATTGGTAACTTCAAATTCTCACCTGGTGTATTTTTCGTGGCCCTCCACAAGGCTGGAGAGGACTTCTCAATGTGGTTTATTAGTTAGGCTTGTAATAGTATGTAGACTGATTGTCTAGTACTATTATTAACATAACAGAAGCTTTGATGCTCTTTAGATTATACTGGAGCAGAAAAGTTTTCAATTATGCTACCTATTAACTGTGGTTAAAAAGTAGGTGTGTGTGTGTGTGTGTGTGTGTGTGTGTGTGTGTGTGTGTGTGTGTGTGTGTGTGTGTGTGTGAGTGTGTGTGTGTGTATCTTTGTGTTTGAGTGGGTTGTCAGTGGGGGACAGTAATGAATAAAGGTTATTATACCATGGTGTGGGTCACTTAGCTGAAAGCTTCTGATAACAGGGTTTAAAAGGCAAAGTCATCCATTAAGTAACTGCGGTGGTGGTGCTGCGGTAGCGTTGTCACCTCACAGTTAGACGTTGCCCGTTCGATTCTCAGTTAGAGCGTCTTCTGTGTAGCGACATGCGTGAATGGGTGTTCCTTCATTGAAGGTTGTGCGTTAGGCCCGGCAAGCCAGTACGTAAAACTCTACTGCCAATCATTAGCGGACCAGAGTTGCGCTGTGGCAACCCCTAACCGGGAAAAGCCGAAAGACACAAACAAACAAACCATAAGCCACCACTAACTTATTTCTATATTCAAAAGCAGCTTTCTGCCACACTAATGTGTAGCAAGGGAAAATGAGTATGTTATATTCCTTGATAAGTGACAATATTTAAAAATGATACATGTGCTTTAAAATAGCACAACTCAGTACTATCAGATGTTTAAAAGAATGTTCACTTGCCCTGGCTATAATTTTTACAAACACATGCAAGATTGAAAAGCAGCAACAGTAGAAGTGGCAGCAGCACTGTCTCTACAACTCAGACGATTGTCTTTTGAACAGCATAAATAAATGAACTCTAAGGAGAGGCCATTTGTACTTATGGTACAGTGCTTACCTCTATCACTGGATCTCCTTGTTGGGGTAATGATTCCCTGCAGCAGTTGTGAGTTGAGACTGACCCCCCACACAAGCAGCAAAAAAGTGAGAAGGACACTGCATATGTCAATATGGAAGAAAAAATAAACACTTGAATTTCCCATTTGCACACATGCAAAATAACTGAGAAACCAAACATCTTTGCATCAAGAAACAGTGAAATAGCAAGACACCTTCACCATTGTTTAATAGTATTAACATCTGGTTAAGGTATGGGTTATATTGTGATATATTCAGTCTTCATGTGTCTGGTTATTTGGGATTTGTCCTGGGGATCAAACTCCAGCAGTCATAAGTATATCACTGTGTAAACTGACTGCAGTCCTATATTATTGCTATAATAATATTGCAATGAAACACGACACAAGCATTTTGTTCGAATGACAGATGAAATAGTTTTTTTTAGTATTTTGTATGATGTACATAAAACATGAACAGTCCATCATTTCTGGACCACTTCATACTATGTCTATTATGCTGATTAAGGGAGAGCACTTCTCTTCTCATGGGAGCATGGTTAGTTGTGGCTTATTTTTTGACTTGTAACTATCTTTTTTTGATAAGTGTCTTATCAAAGTTAATATATCAACTCTTAACAATGAACATTATCATTTTTATTCAGTTTGTTGATTTGCATATAAAAAATCTCTAGGATATAGGATGTTTAAAGAATGCATTGAAGATAAAAAGAATTCCTGAAATAAATTAATTAAAAATGAGCATATATTTAATTGTAAGCATATGGAAATGTATGAAACATCCGTTATGCATAAATTCCAAGTAGCATACCAATAGTATAAATACAGATATGTAATAATCTTCCTCCAAAGGTAACAATGAAAAGTAAAACATCTACATATTAATTTCTGTATGAATGAACTATTATTCCTCCATAGGTGCTTGGATTAATTTTCCAGTACTGATATGTAGTGCAGTACATGGGGAATGCTGCTGTCCTGAGTGTGCTGTCCTTCAGAAGAGATGTTAAACTGAGGTCTCATTTGCAAGAGTTCTGGTAGCTCAAGTGGTTATATAAGATCCCATGTCACTTACTGAAAAGAGCATGGCTTGTTTTATTAATACTTACATTCATTTTATACCATAACAAACAAAATAATCTTCTTCTTCTTTCGGTTTTTCTCAGTTAGGGGTCACCACAGCAGATCACCTGTCCACTCATGATTGGCTGTAGAGTTTTACGATGTTGAGTTGCCAGCCCGGCACCTGACCTTCCAAAGAAGGCACACACATGCACACACTCACTCCTAGGGCCAATTTAGAGTGTCCAATCCACCTACAGCATATATTTGGGATCTGGGAGGAAACCGGAGCACCCAGAGGAAACCCACGTGACCACAGGGAGGACATGCAGACTCCACACAGAAGGCACCCCAGCCGAGGATCGAACCGGAGAACCTCTTTCTGTGAGGCAACAATGCTAACCGCTGCACCACCGTGGCTGCCCATAGCAAACAAAATAATAAATAAACAAATAAATTAATAAGTGTATTATAATTAAATTATTTACACTTTCAAATTTTTACATTCATGTTTAAAATTATTTATAAATTAACAAAACAAAATCAGTTAAACAATTTGTTTTTTCATTCCTTTTTCTTTTATATTTACCCTCTATCCCAAACCCTTTCTTACACAACCATCTTCATATTTCAGCTAGTATATCATCCTCTTCCTTTTTCTTGTTATATAATAAATCCTCACATCTTCTTTTCAACATCAGCTATATTGCTGCAAACAGTACTTTATCCTATTTATCAATATCATATTTCTTTACTTTGTATAATTCCCATATAATATATTGATCTTTATACATTTAAATCATTTCCATCTATATTTGTTTTTAAACATTTCCCCCAAAAGTTTATTATTTTACAGTACAAAAAACAATGTTTGTCATTATATCTTTTTTGCAATCAACACATTGTCTTTCCTCCATGATTGTATATTTCATATTCCTTTTCACCACTAATTTGTCTAATAAATTTCTCTGATTCATAAAACATTTCAAACCTTCCCCTTCTGCTTTTGTTGCTTCTTTTTCATCTTCTTTTAATTCCTTCCATGGGTACACTAAAACTCCAAAATCATGTTATACCATTATTTTATTTTTCCATGAACATCACTTACTTTTAATTTTTTATTTTAATGTCCTTTCACTTCCATCCTGTCCTTTTTCTTTTCCTTTCCCTTTTATCTTTCCATACATTTTTATACTTTCCAAATATCATCTTACTTATTTCTTTTTCTGTTTCTTTCACATTTCTCATTACCCAAAATAAATGCCTAGTTACCAAGTGGACCACTGGATTTTTTAAATTGTATTATAAATTATCCCTCTTCCCACTGGGTTCAAGCTTGACCTGGTCTATGTTCAGCTACCGAATTTCAAAAACCATGAACGGCTAAATACCATATAGTAAACACTGAACAGAAAAATTAACGAACAACTTCCACAAAAAAAAAATCCATCAGATGGCCATAGTTGGCCAACAACCAGGAAGCAATGGCACACATAAGGTAAGTGAAGAGAAACCTTGTTAAATTTGCCCTATTCCCCACTGTAGTGTGATCTTAGAGTTGGTATATATAGTTGGGGGGTGGGTTGGTCATGTTCTTAACGCTGGGTGACTATGGCCATTTGATGGATTTATTTTCATATAAGTTGTTTGCTATTTGTTACGTTCGATATTTATCATTCAGTATTCATCCCTTCGTGTTTTTTCAAATTCAGTAGCCGAACATACACCTGCTTGTGTTGCTAATGGAACTAATAAAACTTCTAATAACTATTTTTCTATTTGAGTTGGAAACATAGATATCCTCCCCAGATATGCCATTTTCCTAAAACATAAGTGTTCAACATAAATCTTATCCAATGCTCTTTCAATCTTTTTGTAGTATTTTCATAGATCTTTGAGTCAGTATTCCCTACTTTTGTAGGGCTACATTTTTTTATCTTTTCTTTTCTCCTTTTCCATATAAATTTTATAAATCCACCACGTCTTCCATTTCACCTTTCCTTATCTTTTCATTTAATATTTCTAAAAATACTTCTCTTTCATCTTTATTTATTTATTTTTTTTATAATACTCCTAGCTTTGAGTATCCAGTCCTGGTCCTAGTTCATATTTACCTTCTTTTATCATTTTCTAAAAAAAAGTCTTTACTCTTTCAGATATTTTTGCACTTTCCATACTTCCTGCCCATCCATTTCCTCTTTTCATTAATTTTTTCTACAACTTTCTCTACCACCATAAAATGTCCCCTTCACTATTTAAGATAGCATCCATCCTTCCTTTTTTATTTTCACTTCTTTTCCTATAAAAGGAGAAACCTCCTTTTTCCTTTCTTTCAAAAAAAAACTTTGGCTATGTAAAATAATTTTTACTTTTTTCTCTATTCATTTCATATATCTGTTTATTTCTCTGCTCTGTCTGTTTCTCCTATTTTGTCACTTTGCCTTTCTCTTAGTTTTGTATACTTTGTTTATATTACATCTTATTTATGTTTTTATTATTCTCTCTTCTTTTAAATATATTTTATACTTCTCCTTATACATTACCCTCTAATGTATCCAATCTTTACCAGTCTCACTGTCATATGACCTGTCCATAACCTTTTTCCTCTTCTTCCTTTCTAAATTTTGCAGTTAATGTATTTATCCCCTTTCCCCTCTTTTTTATTTTTATGTCTCTGCCTGCCCCCATCCTAGCCAGTGCTGCTCCATGATATGAAAACTCTGCAGTCTGTGCTCCTTCTGCTATTTGCTTTGTCTTTTAGTAAACTTTATATTCAATTTGAGCCTTAAAAATCCCCTTTTATTTTTTTTCTTTCACAGCTTCATTTTGTTACAGTCTTGTAGCAAGTAATTTTTATCCTCATAAGAATAACATGCTTTAGGTTGACCTCAGTACTGAATAAATCCTCTTTTACCTTCTTAAGTATAATATTTGAAATATATTGCACTTTCCTATCCTTTAACAACCATTGTTACCCACACTTCCCAACTCCCAGTCAATACATTTCTTCACTTTTTTTAACGTCATATGCTTCACTATGTTTGTAAAAAAAAAAAAAAAACATTTTAACTCATACTCATCCATATCTGAGGATCTGAAGTCCTAAATTGCACATGTATTTTTTTTAGTTGTAGTCCCAAATTCTGAAATAAACAAACTTTCCACTCTACTACTTTCTTCCTTTTTTCAGTCTTAGTCATAATTTTTTTCCAACAAGTTAAAATTTTCAAATGTTACTTCAAACAAATTTTCATCTCCCAAATGAATTAATGCCTCTGTTTATGTCTTTAATGTCAAAACTTAGTGCTACATTAATACAATCCATAATATCATGCCCATTAACACTGTTATTGTTTTTACTTTTTATTCTTAATATTGGATGCCTTCTCTGTGGCAGTAGAAAAGCTATTAATCTTCGTCCTCTCACCATTACTTCTTTAACTCTTCCTTGAATTTCTGCATTTGAGATTGGCCTGATGGTTAAGGTGTTTACCCTATAGACACAAGGTGCAGCATTTGATTCTCACCTGGGGTAACTGGCTAGACTTAAAATGGCCTGAAAAGGCAGGTAGCCTAGTACTAACCTATGCCCTCTGTTCTTTTAAGAAAAATCCTTTCATAGATGTAAATTCTTGAAAATAAAACTACTTTTGTCTCCAAGCTCTCAGTTTTTCCTTCCTGTAAATCACACTCTGCTGTGTCACTCTATCATGCATCTTCTCCTTCCTTTAGCTCTGCCTGGTTCATTAAATTTACCAGTATTGGCACTTCTAATCCTCCAACTTCTAACTCTGTAACAATTATATCATCACATTCTCCTTCCTTCCTTCAGCAGGCTTTCTCCTGCTCCTCTCTGTCTATCTCTGGCGTATTCTTCTCTGTCTTGGAATTCCCAG
This sequence comes from Protopterus annectens, assembly GCF_019279795.1. Lineage (NCBI taxonomy): Eukaryota > Metazoa > Chordata > Ceratodontiformes > Protopteridae > Protopterus > Protopterus annectens. Next base: position 301,376,942 of record NC_056750.1, read on the forward strand.
AGTTGCAGAAGCAATCCTCCAGCACCACCTAGAAGCAACAAAGATTAGGGAAAGAACCGTGGTGTCAAATCTCCTATATTCAGTATGAATGCCACCTTGGGTCTCACCTGAAAAGAGATGACTGGCTTATTGGGTATAGCCCATTCAACACCATGTAAATAAATAAATTATCTTGTGTGGTGATAAGATCTGTGCTTACTCCTTTTTATTTGGAGCATGCTGATTAAACAAACAAATTTGATTGAGAAATATTGGATGCAGTCTCAGTGACAGTATTTCTGGTTCCTGCTTTCTGTTGCACTTAGCTAACCAAACATTATACTAAAAGAGCCATTTAATAACTACTTATCCATAAACAACGATAAAATATGCCATTTGGAGAAATATATATATATATATATAGATATAAATATATATATATATATATATATATATATATATATATATATATATATATATATATATATATATATATATATATATATATATATATATATATATATATATATATATATATATATATATATATATATATATATATCTATATATATATATAAATATATATATTGTAGAACACCCCACTGCACAAAGAAAAAGTTAATGCTGTGGTATATGTAGCATATGCCTCTTTATAGTCATTCAGTAAAGTCTTACTTAATTGCTGAACAAAACTGGTGAGAGACGTATAAGTGTTACTGAGCATAAAGAAAACTATTATAGGAATAAGAATAACAGTTGGAAAGTTAAACTCATCTGACTATCATCTGCTTCAAATTCAAGGTAAATGTATTAGGACATACAACTTCAGTATTACATTGCATTACATTCATTATTTGATGCCATTGCTAATGTATGTATTAAAGAATTTTTACAGAATGTGTTTTTATGTGTTTATTTTTAAAAGTCATACAATACAATTTAAAAAATTCTGTATAATAACGGGAGAATGCAGATTGCATAATAAGGCACAGATATAATTAGCGCTTTGATTGAAGAAAGATGTTGAACATAATTCATGAGAGACATGACATTTTAGGAAAAGCAGCATCACCTCACACTTTGGCTTTCAGTCTGCAGCTGAGTATTAGTCTGAAAACAGAGAAGAACAAAGAAAGATTCTTAGTGTTTAAGGAGTTATAGATAGAGTTCATAGATTAGTACTAGACTAACTGCCATTGTGGGCCATTTTAAGCCTAGCCAATTACCCCATGTGAGAATCAAACCCCGCACTTTGTGTCTGTAAGGTGAACACCTTAACCATTAAGCCAAACTTCCACCAAAAGCGTGAAAGAAGGAAGAGATGGATGGGAGAAAAAGGCTATTATAGGAGATACAAGAAGGTTGCTGTGAGTAGGTGGGTGGAGATAAGAATGATAACTTCAAGAGGACTTTTCTTTCACAGGTCATGTTACTCTCTTATTTAACAAATCAGTGTGGTTATATCTTTGGGGTTGGGGCATTATATGGATTATCTGCCCACCATACTCTTGGTAATATGTATTCTTAGATACTCTGTGGTGGAACGTATGCATTCTCCCAGCTGGTACTCTGAGTCTGTCATTAGTTCTTAAATAATGTTGTGATTCATGTACTTTTAATTTTTTTGGGGAGGGGGTTGCAGTATCTGTCATTAAGCAGTTTGAAGATTAAGGTGTTCAGTAAGTGACGAGTCCTGGCATCAATAGGTGCCAATCAACAAATAAGCAATCTTGCTTTTTTGTATTGTTGAACACTGGCACTTGGTGTTACTTTCTAGAGAGATAAGTCTAAGAATTGTGTTTTCCATTGTTTGTAATGTGGTTGTATTCTGTCTTTAATAGAGAAGTAACAATGGGTAATGGATATTTTACTCTAAGTATTGTTTATTACAATTTCTTGACATGCTTCAGTAGTGAGAAGATGTGGGACATTGCATGCCGCTTTAAGTTGGTGTAGAGTATTATAAACATACATATATACATAAATATAAATATTTTAGACACGAGCAACAATGCCTTTCTAACCTGCAGATATACCAAAAACAGTCATCCTCATAATAAGTGTCAAACCTGTTCTTAAAACATATCTAAACTAGTGCTTGCATTGATATAATTTGCTAGTCTATTCCAGGTGCCAGTTACTCTCACAAAAAAACAAACAGTTCATCTCTCATTCCTGTATAAAGTTATAAACTCTTACACAGGTTGTACAATGCTTCCCTGCCAGTCTTTTGTAACCCCAAAAATTCCTAGAGGCAGTTGTCCCTAAATGTCCTATACACCCGAATAAAGCTGCCTCTTAAATACATGTATGAGACACTGTACAAGTTCAGATATTGTAATCTTTCACAGTAACTTATAGTTTTATATCCATGGATATATTCCAGTTTACTCAAGCTAGCTTTCTAATGTTTCCATATTATTACTTCATACTCACATGTGGGGTCCAATCTAATTTACAGAGAATGATTTCATCACCTTTTTGATTTCCCAAATGTTATAAATCTTTTTATATAGACTATGGTTTTATAAATATCATTAACCAATTGGTTGATTTGGTCAGACAAACACAAAGTCAAATCTATACATATACCCAGATCCTTAAGTTAATCTACTGTTTCAATCATTGTGTGTTGTATTAAATATTCACCCTTCAATCTAAGTCTGTCAGAGCTTATATGCTTAACTTTTTTTTAATGTATTATGAACATATTATTATTCTGTGCTCAAATGGTTAATTTAGTCAAGCTCTTTTGCAAAAATAGTGTATCTGTAACAAATGTAATCAGATTTCCCCCCTTTCAGGTCATCTGCATGCAGACTGTTGAACACATCAGATTAAAAGAAAGATACAACTTAAACAAGTACTGGCCCAGGACAGAGCTCTGTTGGTAAGTGAAAACAAGCAGGGCTCCTGTGAGATCCTTTATACAGAGACATCACATTTTTGCTAACTTAGCTGACGTACCAAATAGCATAATGGGCAATGTGCTTGCATTTGTAGTTAATTTATTTATGATACATCAAGTCCAAGTTCATGAAAAGTCATTTTGCAAGGAAGAGGATAGTTGCTCTGAAGAATTATGACCTTTAGTTAGTACTATGAATCCATATATGGTAGGGTCCATGTATGACTATTAATGAAAATAGAGGGCCGAAAGTAGGCTGTTGTGGAACTCCCTTAGCGAGCAATCCCAACTGTTAGTAGGAGGTATATTGTCAAACTATGAATGTTCTATTAAATAGTTTTTAAACCACAAGGTGGCCTTATCAGAGAATGTATCATTTCACTTTTATGATTAAAAGAGTGCCTAAACAGTGGGATTTTTCTGCGTGTGTGTGTGTGTGTGTGTGTGTGTGTGTGTGTGTGTGTTCATAGAGTGTTACAATTTGACCTTAATTGCCATGTGGTGGGGTCCTAGCTGAATGGATAAAGTTCTAAAGGGAAAACTGAGCAACTGCCTGTTCAGAGGCTGTTGTTGTTCCAGTGGCAGTGACATTAGGATGCTATGCTGTTGGTCTTGGGTTTGAGTTCCAGATGTAAGGTAATATTATCCTTTCACTGCTAATGAGAAGAATACATCTTTGGGCAATTAGAAGCCAGCCTACTTGTTTAATTGTAAGGCAATGATAGACCCTCTTGCTAGCTGTGAACTATAAAGAAACTGATATGATGCTGCATTATCTACACTTTCTACAGATTTCTGTCAGAGGTCAAGTCAGTGACTGGAAAGGTGTGTTCAAGTGTGGGTAGAAGGACTCCTTTGTTAGTGGCTGTCCTGATCTGTTTAAGAAATAGGTTAGAAAATGCCATTGTGTTTGTAGAGCAGGGATGTTATTTTATTTGCAATATTATAGATTTGAATCATTGAGGAATCCAGCCAACCTCTAAGATAAGTTATGGACTTGGCAATTGTCAGAGGTCCACCATCATGGCCTGTAAGGATCCAAACCTCGTGGCATGAGCTTAGGTGTTTCAGAGCACCAAAAAAATTATTTTCTTGTTACTTATATATACCAACTCTGAGACTACACTACAGTGGGGAAAGAGCAAAAAAACGTCTAAAAAGCCAGTAGCAAATGCATTCGGCTTTCAGTGTTTCGACCTTTTGTGGTTGATCTTTCAGTCTACAATGTTATTTTGTGTCAGGATTCTGAATGCATCCATCACACACTACTCCAACACTTTGGGCCAGTTGACCACTGCACCTCTGATTCTAGCTTTGACCTTCTCCTTTAGACTTCTCTTCTCCTAAATCACAGACCCAGATCCTTGAAGCTCTCAATCTTTTCCATGAGTTTCCCGACTATCTTCATTTTCAGCTTCTTTTGATTTCCCCATTTGCTACCACAACCACTGTCTTCAATGTACACAGTTTCATCCCATGTTCTTTAAGCATTATATACCAGTCCCCTATCATATGCTGAATCTGCTTGTAGTGCCACATCATCTGCATATAACTTATTTATTTTATTTATTTATTAATTTAGATATGTTTACCTTTGTTGATTTGCCCCCTAAAACTTGTTTGATAACCTAGTTCATTGCCAGTAAGAACAGGAGTGGGCTAAGAAATGGACCCACTCCCACTAGGAACTCCTTTTTGAGGTCATGCTTGAATCGTTGATCAGAGTGGTAGAGTTTATGTCACAAAGGAAGAGTTCTTTGATGTGTTGGGAGTGATCCACAAAGTCAAATCCCTTGGAGAAGTAATTGGGAATTGACCATGTGAGGTTTTCTGCATTCATTTGCATGACTGCGTCAATCAGAGATAAAAGAGCTGTATCAGTGCCATGCTGTTTTCCAAGGCCTTGCTGGTGGTTAGTGATTAGGCCGCATATTTAATTTGTTCCTGACATGCTGGTGGTTAGTGTTAGGCCATATGCTTTAATGTGTTCCTGTCCTGACATGCTGTTAGCTGGTGACTAGGCCATATGCTTTAATGTGTTCCTGAAGCATTGTGGCTGCAGCCTTGCCTACATTTTTGCAAGGGAAGACAGCAAGGTCAAAATAAATTTAAATTTTGTACTCAAACCTCATGTTGTTGTCCCCCAACCATTTAAAAATATTCTCAACTCTTAAAATTGTTGTTCCTATACACTTTAGAAAGGGACATTGTTTGCAACTGTTGGCAGTTATGACAATAAAAAAGCTATTTTTAAATGGATATTCCTATCACATAATCATATTTTGTGTAACTTTATACAGCAAACACTAGTTTAGACAGTTTTAAGTTTTCTGTGCTCTTTGAGACACAATATGTTTAAGATATGCTCATGAAAAATGTATGTCTAGCTAACTTCATCTTTGAACCAGGGCTAAAGGTAGAGGTGTGTTTAGGGATACGGATTATACTGGCAATTTTCCAGAGGTCGGGAAAAACACCGCAGGCAACAGAGGTTAATGGTGTGCCTTAGAGTGAAAGTTTCACAGGCTCCAATAAAGTTTGGGTGAATGCTACCAGATGCAGATTTTCCACATGAGGGCAATTTCTCGAACAAATTTTACATATATAGTAAGGTAACCAATTTAAACTGGAAATCAGTTTCATATCCAAAAATGGTCTCTGCAAAGGTACTGGATCCCAGCTGCGAAGATGCATAGCTGTTAAGTGTGATGACTTGAGATAACATCAGTTAATTAGTGGGGGATCTGAGAAACAGCATTGCTCTTTTATTTAGAAATATCTCTATTTAGCTGAAGTGTTTGCTTGGCCTGCTCACTCTGAATATTGCTGATCTCTAACTGCATTTACTCACTCCCACCCATCCAATTCTTGTTGTGTTCTTAAATTTGGTGGCTTTTTAGTTGCCCACCCCTACTATAAATCTCATTTTGGACAATCCTCCCAGTCCCATCTCATCAGCTCATTCTACTGAGTACAAAGAGATCATTTGGGAAGGCCCACCCCCTTAATTTCTCAACCTTGAATTATCTTGTTTCCTTCCTTCCCACTTAACCTAAAAAATTGCACTTTATTCATCTAATGTTACTGTATTTGTGTTTCTTCCTACTTTATTTTGCTTGTGCTGCTTGTTCTTAAAAGTATTTAATTGCATTTATTCTGCTGCATTTATCACTGCTTGTTAGTAGTCTGATTAAATTGTAACTATTATTCTAAGCCTTTTGGTTCAAACACTTGGCCTCCAGGCCAGTTGTTTTACATTAGGAAGGTTTGTGGTCTGGTTTAAGCACTTGGGCTTCAGGCCAGTTATTTTACATTAAGAAGATTTGTGGTCTGCACTCTTGTGGGAGGGGAGGGTAGATTCTGCCCTTCTGAGTTGGGAATTTCTGGTTGAAGACTTATTTTGCCTGCTTATTTGAACTGTTTCTTTCTGAAATTGATTCACTTTGTTTGCTGTAGCATAGACTAGATTCAGACCTGCTGAATCTAGTTCTGTTTGTATAACTTGAACATTAAACAAGACCATCTTTTGTTGGAGAGGGTTTAAATGCACCCTAGTGGCAGGAGTGTGCAGTTAGAACTTCTCTGATTGAAGGTTGCTCGAACAGGGTTCAGTTTCGAGCTTTTTTATTGGTTAATTGGTTAATTTGTCTAAATCAGTTTGCTCTTGTTTGCTACTGTTATATTTATGTGTGTATCTGTTGTTCTGTGTTAAATCGACCTAAATAGAGTTTAAATATCTTTAGCATAGTCTGGTTACAGGTTTTGCTGTATATAGATCTGTTTGTGTGATTCCTATGTTTCCTGAAATGCCATCTTGTGTTGGCTGGGGCTTGCCTGCAGTTAGTGGGAATAAGTGAAGTGGTTGGAACTGGTCTGGCATAGGGTGTTTAGCTAAGAGCTCAGGGACAGGGGTTGATTGGTGAATTCCAGTGTCTCTATTTTACCTTTGTTTTGTAGTATGTAAACCCCATATTTGCGTGGGTTTGTACTTGTTTGCAGGTCGTGCACTTCTGCTGTGCTGTTTTAACCCTTTGCGAGGTATCTCAGCTGCATTTTTTCTCTTACCAGCACTTCTGTGTGATTGATTTTATCCAGCCCTACTCACACCTATATGTACTCTCCTTAGATAGTACCCACTCTACTATACCTGACATCTCTTCCACAGATTCTTACAACCATGGATGGACAATTTCCTATGGTTTCTTCTGATAGTTTGGTTGATATGGGCATCCTGAGACAGTGTAGCAACTGCCTCATGTACACGGATAACCCTCTACTACTACCACCTAGGAACACATTATGTGAGAGATGCAATTACATTAAGAACCTAGAATCCTTGCTGTCTCAATCACAAACCAGTACATCTGGCACTGAGAAGGTTGTCTGCGCAAACACTACAAACACCACACATACCTGTTCAACACACTCCTACATATGTGGAGATTCTCAACAAAAATATACCTAAACAAAAAAGACCTCCAAAGCAAGAACACACATGCATATCACAACCCTTAGCACCACAAATAGTACACACACCTGTGTCTCACAGCCTCTAAGACCCAGCCACAAACCCAACATACTAGTCGTGGGAGACTGTATCATGAGACACACAGATGTGCCCCTCACTAGGCTAGACAAGGAGAAAGTCACACTAAGTTCCTTGTCAGGGTCTAGAATCCACCATATCATGCACTCATGTCTCTTAAGAACAGGTACTGTTATGACTCTGCCATAGTCCATGTTGGTGTGAATGACTTGAGACATACCTCTCTGGAGTATATGAAGAGAGACATGATTGAGCTCACTGAATATGTGTCCCAGGTAGGTATGTCCCTAACCTTAAGCAGCATCCTACTGACACCCAGAATGATGCCTCAATACAAACAGAAAATGATTGATGTTAACAATTGGCTTAGTTTCTGGTGTCATTCAAGGGTATCCAGTACCTGACAGCCTGGGAGGATATGATTGGCAGACCACAACGCTCTGCCAGAGATTGCCTTCATCTGTCTCCCCTGGGCTTCAGGCTTCTGATAAAGGCTCTTACCTCTCCCATAGTACCTTTTTTAGGCAAAGTCATGAGCCCAAAATTATCATAATGAAAAATTATTCTAAACAAAATTTAAAGGTCATGCTGCTAAACACTAGGAGTCTTACCATGAAACTGTACTCATTGCAAGCATTCCTTACCCTGGAGGATGCTCACATTTGTGCAGTCACTGAAACCTGGTTCAAAGCTGTGGAGAGCACCTCAGGCTTATCAGGTTACTCATTCTAAAATACTTTCAGACCCCAAATGGAGGTCTACAAAATCCAAAAGAGGTGAAGTTTCAATATTTATCAAATACATCCACCGCCGGGCTGGTCAAACACACAGGAGACACTCCAAGTGCAATTTAAAAAAACACCTATCCAAATCATAGCTAGCTACAGATCCCCAACCATGCTTCAGGATGCCCACTCCACCTATATGGACTTACTTTAATCCATCAAGATTCAGTCCTCTACCCTGATCCTGGGTGACTTTAACTACCCAACCATAGAGTGGAAGACCTGTTCTATCCCAAAAATGAATGCCCAGAGATTCCTTGACTTCGTCAATGCCAATGCATTGGATCAGTTGGTCGACACCCCCATGAGAGGTGAAAATATCCTGGACCGGGTACAAACCAACATGAGTATCCACTGTAGTACCCCTACAGTGTCATCCTCCTTGATAAGATCCAACCATAAAGCAATCACTTTCTAAGTCACCATCTCCTCTGACTCCTCCCTTGTCAGGGTCAAACAAAAAACTTTTCCAAAGCTTACTATAATCTCCTGAAAGCAGGTATAAGCAGATTCACAGCCACTGTCCCTTCAGTTGGAACTAGCACTAATGTCCAAACCTATACCAAAAAAAATGTATGAGCATCTACATAGCTGCATGGACTCATCAATACCTGACAGGACTTAAACATCTTCCTCAAGGAAGAGTAAACCTGCCTGGTGGACAGCAGCAATAAACAAACTCTATAATAAAAGGAAAAAAATTCCTGTCCAGGACCAAGAAGGAGTAGGTGCCAAGCTGGAAGCAATTTCTCCTTCGTCTGATCAAGCAAATAAGGTCACTGGTGAAATCCTCTAAGGCTAACTTCGAGTCTAAATTGGCTACATCCACTAAGGACAATCACAAGGCCTTCTTCACATATATCTACAATCTCAAAGGCAACACCCAAATTTCCTGTGAACTGGTGGTCAAGAACACCACATACACAAAAGCCCTAGATACAGCCAACCTGCTGGTAGAGAGATTCATTGAAAACTTCATCCTCCTGTCCCCATCAGTAAACTAGGACATCCCTAGCACCTGCACCCCTCCCCTCATCACCAGGGAGAAGGTTGTTTATGCCCTTTCAAAGGCAAAAGAATACAGCCTCCATAGGGTCTGACAATATTCCTGGCTACATTGTACAATTAACTCAGGGATGAGCTCTCAGCACCATTAGGCATCCTATTCAACCAAAGCCTGAGCACCGGTTTTATCCCTGATAAATGGAGGACAGCCACTGTCATCCCTCTACACAAAGGTGGAGCGTCCACTGACCCAGGCAATTATAGGCCCATCAGCCTAACTTCCTTGATCTGCAAGACCATGGAATGCATTATCATGGACCTTATAAACAAGGACATTGGCAACCTCCAAACATTTGATGCCACACAGTTTGGTTTTGTCAAAGGGAGATCATGCCTGTTAAACTTGGTTGACTTCTTCAAAACAGTCACCAAAGCTATGGACGAGGGGAAGACAGTGGATGCTGCCTACCTTGACTTAGCCAAAGCCTTTGACACTATTCCCCACTTGGGCATAATATATAAACTCTCCCAGCTAGGCATCAACCTGTATGTTACCAGATGGGTAGCTAACTGGCTCACTGATAGAACCCACTCAGTCAAAATAGGGGACGCCACCTCTAGTAGTAGACCCATAATGAGTGGCATACCCAAAGGATCAGTCTTGGGGCCTCTACTGTTTGGGATATATTTTTCTGAGGTGCAAGCCAAAACCAGTGGTCTGTGGCTGACCAAGTTTGCAGACGACTGCAAGCTGGATGCTGTCTTAAATTCCCCTAGTGATGTGAACATCCTCCAAAAGGGCCTTACCCAAACTAATGACTGGTGCCAGAAGCATGGTCTCAAACTGAATGCCCAGAAATGCATCATTATTCCATTTGTGGAAAATAGCATCCCCACTAATTATCACATTAATAACAATGTACTAAGCACGCAATCAGTCGTGAGGGACATGGGCACCCAGGTTGATAGCAACCTGACTTTTGACCACCACGTTGCCTCCGTTGTACGGAAGGCTTTCTACATGGCCCACCTCATAAGTAAGGGTATTTCATCCAGGAACAAGGAGGTCATAACATCTCTGTACTCCTCCCATATCAGACCCATTATCGAGTACAATGCCCCCTTCAGCATTACCTTGCCAAGCACATGCAGGAGCTGGAGAGACTACAGAGGTTCCTGACCAGGAAAATCCAGGGTCTCAAATACCAATCTTATACAGATAGGCTAAAAGCCCTGTCCCTCTACTCAGTCTCATACAGACTAACCAGAGGTGACCTGTGTCTGGCATACAAGGCAATCTCAGACCCAGCCTTGATGGAGTTGCTGCATATCTGTAAGTCAAACTCCACTCACACAACCCACATGCAAGTCTCAACCTGGTCTGTGACATTAATAGAACTTGTTGGTGGGATAGATTTGTGTCTCAAAGACTCCCCCATCTGTGGAATAGACTCCCTCTCCATGTCAGAGTACCTTACTAGCCCTCTTTAAGAGGAACCTGGATGACTGGATGGGAAACAAAAAATACACACCTGGGATCCCACCTGTGTCCCTGCTGGATACGGGGAAACAGGTGCTGACTTTGTGGGAACATGGGCATATTCTTGGCTAGGCTTATAAGGGCCTCTGGGCCAGTAGCCTAGTATCATCCTATGAACCTGTGAACCTAAGATTTGTTCTTTAAATGCCTCTGCAATGAATTCTGAATCAGTAATTGAACAATCACCAGCAATGCGGTAGGATAATTAGCTACCTTCCTGAGAGAATGTTAATTTCCTTCCAGAACCTGTTTGGTTTACCAAGTAATGTTTCTGGATGCCTTTGTAGATAGGATGTTTTTGTCTTCTTTGCCAGTTCTTTGAATTTGTTTTTAAATAAAGAATAGTGATCATAATTAACTATGAGTCCAGTAGTGTTCTATCTAGTTCAGGCCAGTTTTGATAGCTGATTAAATTTGAACTGCTAATGGTTTTGCTCGAGAGGCCAGCAGCATAAACAAATTGCAATGTTACTGGAAAGCTATTACCATCCTTTGCTATTATTTCTTTAAAATATGTCAAAAAATAATAAAAAGCCTAAAGCCAAGCTGTAATGGATATAGCTGTGATTCTAATAATTTCAGAATAAAAATCCATCTCCAAATTAATGTATTTTAATAGATAATAATGAGAAAAAACATTACAACAGCTTCACAGATGTTTAGCTTGGGGTTCTGTTAAGTACTTTAATATATATTACAGAGTTGGAAGACCTGGGTAAATGATGTAGCCCATTCCAGACTATCCCGTGGCATTGACAAAAATTATCAGATATTATTGGCATGTTTGCCTTATATTCATAACTTGTTTGATAATAAGAGTAAATACATGTGCCTGTATATACATGTACATAAACATATTTTACTACTTTTTGAAGAAAAAGTAGTAGCCATTCATCATTTTTTCCACAACCGTATTCTCATACATTGAAAATGTTAAAATCCCATAATAAAAATTCCCACTGTTATACAGCAGTGCTATCCACTGTTTTGACCAAGATATTAGTACTTGCAGATGGTTCATCATTAGATCCATCCATCCAACCACAGCCCCTTTTTCCCATTTTTTGCACATGTGGTCGGGGTATCACTACAACAGTGGCAATCATCTACAGCCACGTTTTACACTACTAGGTGGCTAGCCCTGCCATGGTACTTCTTCCACACCACACATTTGCATGCAGACTCACACCTATGGCAAATTTAGAATGTCCAATCCACCTACTACAACATGTCTTTGGAATGTAGGAGGAACTAGAGCACCCAGAGAAAACCCACCCGAACACAAGCAAGACATACAGACTCCACACAGAAGGCACCTCAGCTGAGCATCAAACCTGAGAACCTCTTGCTGTGAGGTGACAACGCTATCTGTTGTGCCACTGTGCCACCCATGCCTCATTATTAGATATCTCCAATAAATGATAAAGTATATTCAGGTAACGCTATGATTATATGGATGTCAAAACTGTACACATTCAGTCTGAACAGGTTTAATGGAACTGTGATCTTTTGCAATGAAGTAGGCAAGGTAAACTTTCTGATTTGGCCAGAAAAAAAAAAAAAAGAAAACACAACCTCATTAACTAATATCAGAATTATGCATTCATCTACATTCATCTAAAGACAGCACAGCAAAATCATATCATGTGACAATACAATAGTTCTTATCATGTGACATTGCAGTAATCAAACAAAAATACTAGAAATTCAGGACCACTCAGGAAAAAGAATGAATCCCTCCTTCATGTTTCACACAGTAGGCTTTGCCCAGCTTGACATAAAATAGCCCCTGTGTAGAACAACACCTTATGCCAGACAAGACAAGCCCTCCTGCAGAAACACACAGCCATATCAACTCCCAGAACTGTGGCACTCATGCCAGTGAGGACAGCACTGCTGTTTGCCCTGCCATTGCATATGCACATTTGAAGAGGTTTGTGTTGCTTTAGAAAGATAGAAGGGTCCATGAGGTGCCATTCTGATAAAAAGGAAACTCAATTTGTTGAATTCCCAAAAATAGCTGTATAGCTGAACTGATGTATTTCCATGTGTTCACACATTATACTCTCAGAAAAGAAGCCCTGAAAATGACTTCTCCTTTTGCTATGAAACTGATTACATTTCAGTATAGGTCTATTGAAACATACTGAAACTGCAAATGAGAAATGTATTTTTCTTTTGCAAAAAGGAAACCATTTGAAGAAAGATTGTTTCTCATATTATATGTCATAAAGACTATTTATAAAATAATTCAGTGACTGTTCTGTTATTATTACACACAGTATGCAGTGAAAGAGAACACTTTAAACAATAAATTACAACAGAGTAGATGATACACATGGATATACTTCAGGATCTGTGACAGTTACACAACTCATAATTAACTACAAACAGTTTCATCAGCCCTACTCTTTCAGAAGTGGGATTCAAGAAATATAAACTTTATGTAAGTACTGTGCATAACCTAATTAAGTATATAATGCATGGAGATAATTCACCGCATTGTATTGAGATATACAATCTAGGTGAACCACACAGTTGATTTTAGGTATCCGACATCCTTGCAGTCACTGGACGTCATCTTGCTCAAGGTGGGTCCATAACTGGGATAGGTTGCATTTTTGTCAAACATTTGACAAAGCAGCTAAAGTTTTTTTTGGTTCTCTTGTGTAACTAGTAAGTTTTATAGGTAACAGTGATTCTAATGGGATAAAGAATCTCCAACATCAGCACATCTGACACTGATAATAAATTTATTGCATCATTATACAGAGCAGACTTAACTCTGTGAGTGACGTTGTTAAGAAGAATGTTTAGGCTTTCAGTAAATCTGGAATCCCATCGATACTTTCATTTCTGATGGATCTACATTTTAAACATTGAAATGCATATTTTTATTCAGCAAAATAAATTCAAGTTGGAGTACAGAGAGCAGACTCAGTTTAGGGATTTTGCTGTTTGTCAAGAAGAAAATGCCCCTTCAAACCCAAATAACAGAGCAACCTATGCACAACTATTCACAGTTCTGTACAGTCGTGTCCATGAATGCAGAGAGATGGCTGTGTCAAGCAGAAGTAAGCACAGAACTAACTTAAAAAACAAACCACATTGGTGGAATCCAAAATTAAGAGATGGTACAACAAAAGAAAAAAAAGTCATAGCTGACAGGAAGTGAAACACAAAAATGATAAAACTCCCATCAAACTGAATAGACAACTAAAAGGACTAAATACGTCTAACAAAGCAAATTTTGAGTTAAAGATAGTGTCCCAGGCCAAGAACAAACCTAAGGACTTCTTCAGCTATGTCTAAAACCTCAACGACAGTACACAACAGTGTGACAAACTGCTTGTAAATGGAGCCAAGTTCACGAAAGCAGGGGATATAGCATGGCTAACAAATTCAACTCCAACTTTACTCCACTCTCACCCCCAGCCACCCCAAGGAAATTTCATCTAACATAACACCTCTAAGTATCAGTAGGGAGCAGGTCTTAAAGACACTCTCTAAGGAAAGTAATACAGCTTTGATGGGTCCAGTTAATAGGCCAGGATGCTTCCTAAATAGCCTGAAATAAGACCAGCCATGCCCAATGGAGTCATTGTCTCTAAACAAGCTTCATGCCACACAAATGGAGGACTGCACAAGGGCAGGCCATCAATGGATACCAGGAACTACAGACCCGGTGGTATGACTAGTCTTATATGCAAAGCCATGAAAAGAATTGTCATGGAAATGGCACAGGAGAACTTCAGACACTGAACACAATGCAGTTAGGTTTCATCAATGGCAGGTCATACCTTCTGAAGTTGGTGGACTTCTTTGAGAAGGTCACCAAGGCAATGGATAAAGGCAAAATGGTGCATACTGCCTACCTTGACCTTGCTAAGGCCTTTGATGCAATACTCAGGCATTGTAAACAAACTTATGGAATTTGGCATAAATCCCCTATGTAACCTTCTGGTTAGCCAGCTGGCTCCTAGAAAGGACTCAGAAAGTTAGGACTGGAGAGACCACCTCCACAAACAGGCTGGTCACCAGTGGAATCCCCCAGGGCTCTGTGCCAGATCTGTTGTTCTTTGGCATCTATTTCTTGGAAGTCAAGACTAATGTGAACGGCCTGTGGATTACCAAGTTTGCAGATGGCTGCAAGCTAGGAGCAATCATAAAACCCTCCAAGACACTAACATTTTACAGGAAGGTCTCACACTGACTGTTGCCATAGTTGTGGCTTAAAAATCAGTGCCAAAAAATGCATAATAGTACCTTTTGGGAAGTCAGCCATTATAAGAAACTACATCATCAATAAAACACCCCTAAAAGTAGACATTGTAGCCAGGAATTTAGGGACTCATGTAGAAAGTAACCTAGCTTTTAACCAACATGTGTCTAAGGTAGTAAGGGAATCATTCTGTGTCAGTCAACCTGTAGGAAAAGGCTTTCTTTGGATCTAGATCCAAAGAATTATCATACCACTATAGTCAGACCTCATTGGACCCATCATTGAGTATAAAGCCCCCTTTGGTATGTACCTGACCAGGCACATGCAACAACTGGAATGTCCACAGAGGTTCCTCACAAAAAGAATACAGGGCATAAACACAATGCCCTGTGGAGATCGCCTTAAAGCCCTATCCCTATACTTTGTTTTCAACAGACTGCTGAGAGGCAATTTATGCCTAGCATGCAAGGCATCCTTTGATTTTGCCCCGATGGACCTTTTGCATATATACAAAGTGAGCTGCTAGATGCAAGGATTTAAACATTGCTTGCAGTTTAAATAGGACTTGTTGGAGGCTCAGGTATGTATCTCGGAGAATTCCCTTTCTCAGGAATAGGCTTCACATCCATGTAAATCAGAGCCCTTCCCTAAACATATTCAGTTGTGAACTCAATTGTAAATTCATCCCTGGTTCGACATCTATGTCTCTTATGGACATTGGCAGCTGTTAAATCATGCCCTAACTAATATACACCCCTTAAGACAGCCTCTAAGTCAAAAAAGTCAGCAATATACTGTAGGATTTCATGGCTAGGGTTATAAAGGCCTCAGTGGTCATTAGCCTAGTATATACCTATGAACCTACAGCATTTTTATCAATGCCAAAGAAACCCTTGTACTTAATAAGTGCCAAGTCTGTACTGATCTTGATAAATATGATCTGGAAGTCCACATTTTACAAACAATATGAGAACATTCCTTCCAATCAATAACTTTGAGAAAACACTTGAAGCACTTGAATATTGCCATTCATCTATCTACATGGGGCTTCTGTGAAATAACCTCTTCTGCGTGAGACAAGTATACTGAGATATGTTTTCTTTGACCACATCTGCATTATCAAACCCTCCATCTATCCATCCTAAACCCCTTTTCCCATTTTTGCACATGGGGTTGGGGTGTCACTTCAACAGTGACAATTATCTAGAGCTGCGTCACTTCATCCGTACCACACACTCGCATCACACTCACACCTAGGGCCGATTCAGAGTGTCCAATCCACCTGCTGCATGTCTTTGGAATGTGGGAGGAAACCAATGCGGACACAGGGAGGACATGCAGACTCCACACAGAAGGCACCCCAGACGAGAATTGAAACGGAGAACGTCATACCCATAAGAAATAACATCTTCAATACAGCCAGGCACATAAACTTCTCTTCCCCAAGTAAAATGTTCTTAACATGACTAGATAATATTCCTGGATAAGAAAAAGAAACCCTTGATTGTAATTTGCCCAGATAACCCATCTGCTTAGTGACTGTTCATCACCACCAATTAATCTTTTACCAAATCTACACAGTCCAAACCTTCTTTCTTCTAGCGGACTCCAGTCAAATTCTACATTTGTTTCTATAGGCTTTATCCTCCACTTTAACTATTTTGGACAAAAACAGTACCAGCCTAGCTCATGCTTTCATGACCATTTCCTTACATGCTTTATTTTTCAGCTGCCCAGACAATATGGCTTCCTGCTAATGACAAATCAGCACATCCTCACTGATTTAACTAATGTCTAACTTCACCCCAAATTTTGACAGTCTAATATTCATCTTATTTCCACCAAACTGCTAAGAATGACACTTTGGCCACTGCCACTGAAATAACAGAATCAGCTCTGTCCTCTAAGTCAGTGACCTCTGTGGTCATATGTCATTGCAGCCAGTGATACACTGTAGAACATTCCAAAATGAACAACTTTTACAACAGAATAGTAAACTCAGCCACAGGATAAATTATCTTCATAATTTTGGAATCTAAAAGCATCATACTAATAATTACTGATTACATAGAAATACTACTAATTATCAGTTTACTTATATCAGTGATGGAGTGACTAGAGAAGACACCTCTCCATTGGAAGTACTGCAAGATGTCCCCATCATCTAGATTCTTTAGAATGCAAACAATCCAATGCTGGAAACTCCGCTTTTAATAAATCATTGTTTTTCTTGGAAGGTCTCTTGCGTTATTACTGTGATCATCTACCTGTACAGTGCCATGTACTTTTTCCTTAACTTGCAGCCAGTTCTATTGTAAAAGTAGTTTCCAGGTGTAGTCCTTTATATTAAGAGCCATTTCACTGAAAGGGCCGACTTACCAAAATTGCTCTCTTTCACAAATCTGATGTAATTCTGGATTTTGTATATTCAAGTACGGGGTTGTGGGGGGGGGTCAAGGAATGTGGGGCCCCTACATATTATGTGTGATATGACACTTTTTGGGAAGCAGTTTCAGTGAAGTTGGTTGTTCAACAAAATGGCATTCAAGAAAATGGACGAATGCTGTATTTTTCATCTTACACATAGAAACTATATGTTCAACCTGTCTCCAATATCAAAGAAATGGAAATGAAACAGTTAGCAGCCTTTTCTAGTTATCGAGCTAAAACACACCCGTTTTTAATGACGAACCTATTACATTTTAAAGAAAATTAATTTATAAGTCATTTAGAAGTAGATATCTAAATGTAAAAATGCGCATCTTTAACACACACACACACACACACACACACACACACACACACACACACACACACACACACACACACACACACACACACACATCTATATGTGACAAGATGGATTACTGCACTGAAATGTTATTGCTTGCAGCTTTGTTTTGTATTCATTTGATGTTAATTATCTATCTGTCTAAGACTATACTGCCTAATTTTGATATATTTGTATCAGGATTTATGAACAGATGTAGAAATTAACTTGATAATCAGTGTACAACAGAAGTACTAAAATAATTGCATCACTTAGAGGCTACTTTGTGTATTATGCAACAAAAGTTTCTCTTGCGTATACCTTTTCTAATGCTTGTATGAGTCTGCAGTTACCAGCATTGAAAACATTTATGTAGAACTGGTTGTGAGTTAGATACACCAAGTGAATGCTGTTGCCTTATGGGATATCTATCTGGAAGTGATTATAGATCAATTTCTTTTCGTTTCATCGATGTTCATCAGGCATGTTGTCACTGAGTTGTTCTCACATACTTGAAGTGTAATGCTAAAGTAGTTGTAATAGCAGAAACAGTAGTAAATCAAATAATTTTGTGTTATTTTAATCAAGATGATGGTGAACATTTCAAACAATGTAGGCTACATAACATTCATATGATATATGGGCCAGTGGTAGGAAGCACTTCAGAAGTTCTTGCTCAAAACTGGAACTGCGGGGCATTTTAATCTAGTAGGATACCAAATGGCATGCTATGATTTTGTATGAAGAGGCCACAGCAAATCTGTAACAAAAATGACTAGCAATGCATGTTACAGATCAAAACTGTTCAACAGATTCTCATCATTTAGTACTGAAAAGACACAGACACATTTCCTGTAATGTATTTAATTAGACCTATGATTAATAATTATGCAGTACAGAAGGTTAGAACTTGTTAAAATGAGATTTGCTAACTAAAATAACTGAAACAACTTAAAATTCTATTAGCAGTCTGGTCATCTGTATAGCAGACTGTTTTGGAGTGGTCTGTGTGTCTTTTTACAGCAGCTGGGTTTGGCAGCAGGAGCCTGCATATAACTACATTTCTTTCCTAGCTGTTTTCAATGGAGGATGAAAGAGAAAGAGGTGTGGTGTAGCTGCTTACAGACAAGTCTGTGCAGGTTAGACAGGAATTCTTTGTTTCTAATTCAACCACCTGGTTTACCTGCAGCATTAACTGTTTCATTGCCTTAAGTGCTTTGCATCTCTGGAAGGAGTAATTTAATCTGAACAATGTCGTAACTGGCAAACAGCTTTTAAACAGGTTTCAACCATGTCAGATCTGGCATTTTCTGTTACTTCACTAAAACAACTCTGAAGAATAGGCATCCAGCTAGAAACACGTCAAATTTATTTGTTGCCAGTTAATACAAAATTAAGTTTATTAACACAAGCAGTGTTGTATAGGGAGTTAAATCCATGCTGCTCAGACATATTTCCATTTATAAGCATTAATGGTCAAAACAGAATAACTTTTAACTGTAGACATTACAGAGAACATTTGACAAAGTGACAGGCAGCTGGTGATGGTGTATTAAGGGTTGTTTGATGACACCTGTTGCAAAACCAAAATTTGAGCATATCTTGCATGACATTTCCTACAAGAAATGTAAGCCTGATTTCCTTGATTTTCTTGTATTGCGCTGCTAGCATATATTTTAAGTAAACGTTATTACCTTCGGTTGTTTTGGAGAGGATACTTGTGTTATTTGAATATCATTATTCTTATATCAAACATTGTTTCTGACAGTAATGACAATTAAACAAAGACTTATGTTAAACATATCTGTAACTGAATTGATCAGTTGGCTCTTTAATCTTTTGAAACGCTCTTAACAAAGTATTTCTGACTATTTTTTCCTGACCACAGCAAAAAAATCTACCAGCTGTATCAGAAATTGGCTTACTGTCTTTGTGCAATATCCTTTTGTACTTGTAGCAACAATAGTGGACTTTAACCCTGTACAGACCAGTGTCAGTGGCACAACAGGTAGCACACTCACCTTTGGTGCAAAAGGCTGTGGGTTCCTTTCCCAGACCAGTTAGACTGATTGCTAATACTGCAGTGCAGCATAAGGGATTGCTGTACTCCTGAGTGTCATTCTTTGGATGAGATGTAAAACTGATGTCCCATCTTCTTGAGCTGATGGCCATTCAAGTGGATGTAAAAGATCCCACAGTACCAATCAAAAAGAATAGGGTACGTTCCGTGATACTCGGGCCAAATTTCCCCCTAGTACCATCTTGGGTCACCAGTGAAACTAAGCCAGTTAACAAAGGACAGATGAATAATACTGTTTACTGCAGGGGTCATACACCATACTGCCCAAGGGAAGGGGGGAGTCATATACCATACTGCCCAAAGGAAGGCTGAATGAGGAGGTGAACAATGGGATCTGTTGTTGTTTACAATACTAACTAATAGGAAATTCCTCAGCAAGTGAGAAGATTCTTCTGAAGAAACCATGAGAAGATCCTGTTATAAGCCAATCTCTAAACTTCAGTTCTTAAATAAAAGCTGTTGTAAGGCATGAGTCCTTGGGATTAATGGTACATGTTTTCTACTTACAACCTACAAGTCCTTTCTTTTTCAATCTGGAGTGGATAGTTTCACATAAGTGACATAAATTCAGGTGCAGACTCATCTTAGCATTGTGAGAGATAAAAAGCAAATCATCACTTCTTAGATTTCTCAGTCTATTCAGCATTTGTTAAAACTGACCTTTGGTTTTATTTTGAATTGTTGACACTCACTTCAATGACATGTAGTATTAAAAGAAATCTTAATTCGTAATGGTGCCAATTCCTTATCTTCAACTCCTGTATCATCCACGCCCCTCCTCCCTACTAAACATAACATCAAACATGTTAGTTGATGATGTGCATGTGTGTTTGATACCATTGCTGATGTGCATGTGTGTTTGATATCATTGCTGATGCGCATGTGTGTTTGAAACCGTTGATGATACGCATGTGCGTTTGATACCGTTGATGATGTGCATGTGTGTTTGATACCATTGATGATGTGCATGTGTGTTTGATACCATTGATGATGTGCATGTGTGTTTGATATCATTGCTGATGTGCATGTGTGTTTGATACCGTTGATGATGTGCATGTGTGTTTGATATCATTGCTGATGTGCATGTGTGTTTGATACCGTTGCTGATGTGCATGTGTGTTTGATACCGTTGCTGATGTGCATGTGTGTTTGATACCATTGATGATGTGCATGTGTGTTTGATATCGTTGCTGATGTGCATGTGTGTTTGATACCGTTGATGATACGCATGTGCGTTTGATACCGTTGATGATGTGCATGTGTGTTTGATACCATTGATGATGTGCATGTGTGTTTGATACCATTGATGATGTGCATGTGTGTTTGATATCATTGCTGATGTGCATGTGTGTTTGATACCGTTGATGATGTGCATGTGTGTTTGATATCATTGCTGATGTGCATGTGTGTTTGATACCGTTGCTGATGTGCATGTGTGTTTGATACCGTTGCTGATGTGCATGTGTGTTTGATACCATTGATGATGTGCATGTGTGTTTGATATCGTTGCTGATGTGCATGTGTGTTTGATACCGTTGATGATACGCATGTGCGTTTGATACCGTTGATGATGTGCATGTGTGTTTGATATCGTTGCTGATGTGCATGTGTGTTTGATATCATTGCTGATGTGCATGTGTGTTTGATACCGTTGCTGATGTGCATGTGTGCTTGATATCGTTGCTGATGTTCATGTGTGTTTGATATAGTTGCTGATGTGCATGTGTGTTTGATACCGTTGCTGATGTGCATGTGTGCTTGATATCGTTGCTGATGTGCATGTGTGTTTGATACCATTGATGATGTGCATGTGCGTTTGATACTATTGCTGATGTGCATGTGTGCTTGATACCATTGCTGATGTGCATGTGTGCTTGATATCGTTGCTGATGTTCATGTGTGTTTGATATCGTTGCTGATGTGCATGTGTGTTTGATACCATTGATGATGCGCATGTGTGTTTGATACCGTCATTAATCTGTGAGATTGTTTACACTCATAAAGCAGACACCACATTTAACTGATACCAAAGAGATGGGGTAGTTGACGTTTTTGTGGAGATTTTCCTTCCTGACTCCTCCCAAGGCAAATGGTCCCCTGTACCTGATTAATTTAATATTACTAATACCAAGGTTGTGCTATGAGAAAATGCAGGCAACCTCTGGGAGTTCAGTTATGTCAGTCATTCAAATGTGGTATCAGGCAAATGCATATGTGTGTTAATTCTAATTAGTCCATGTTTACATTTATGTTTGTTTCCTAGATGGTTGGCTAACTTTCTAGTGTGTGTTGGATTTAGTAGAATAGTTCTGAATGGTCAGAATCACTTTTGTTTGAAAGAAGGCAAGAATTAATATGTGGGAGATTTACTTCCTCCATGAAGCTAGTATATATGCTGACTATCTTGGGGCTTCCTTGAGCTCATTCATTCATTTATTTATTTCCTTTTACATACCTTATCCTATTCACAGTCATGTGGGAGCTGAAGCCAGTCCTAGCAATCAGTTGGTGTAGACAAAATTAATCCTTGCTGCTATGCATAAGATACACATGCTCACACATGCACACTCACACATGCATACAATCATGACCTATAATTATGATATGAACACACGCATACTTGCTCATGCACCCTCCACACATGTACATGTGTACCTGTACATTTATGTTTAATTTGGAGGACCATGAATTCCACTTTCACCATGTTTTCAGAGATTCCATCAAAAAAAAAAAACAGAAGACAGGAAGACTCCACGTAGAAAACACCTGAGCTGGGAAGTGGGAAGCAGTATACAGACTCAAGCACTGTGAGGTAGTAATGTTAATTACTGTACAATCCTGCCACCCTATCCTCTGTACCACAATGTTACTCTATCCTCTGTACCACTGAGCTACTTTATCGTTTATTTCACAGCACCACCGTGTTTCCTGCACCACTGAGTGACTCTATCCTTTGTACTACTGTGCCACCCTATCCTATGTACCACAATGTGAAGATTGGTGCAGCATAGTATAGACTAGGTAGGAGGTAAGCATTGACTGTAGCCTTTTGGGCTTGTAATAGAGAGACAGTTTTTGATTTTGTATAAGGCATTGGAAATATGGATATCAAATTTTAATTTATTGTCCAGTGTAACAGTGAGGAATTTGGTATTTAGGACAATATCCAAGATATTAGTAATGGAAAAATTACCATGAGTGACAGGACTGGATCTAGGTAGGAAGATCATGACTTTTGTGTATTAGCAATAAGTATTAAGTCATGTTGTGATTCCTGGGTTTTGGCACACAGCTCACTAATGAAAGGGGAATAACAAACAAGAGCAGAGCTGTCTGTATACTAGATCAGTGAGGAGGAGCCAGAAGCAGTATGTAGATCACTTAGATCAGTGAGGAGGAGCCAGAAGCAGTATGTAGATCATTTAGATCAGTGAGGAGGAGCCAGAAGCAGTATGTAGATCATTTAGATCAGTGAAGAGGAGCAAGAAGCAGTATGTAGATCATTTAGATCAGTGAGGAGGAGCCAGAAGCAGTATGTAGATCATTTAGATCAGTGAGGAGGAGCCAGAAGCAGTATGTAGATCATTTAGATCAGTGAGGAGGAGCCAGAAGCAGTATGCAGATCATTTAGATCAGTGAGGAGGAGCCAGAAGCAGTATGTAGATCATTTAGATCAGTGAGGAGGAGCCAGAAGCAGTATGTAGATCATTTAGATCAGTGAGGAGGAGCCAGAAGCAGTATGCAGATCATTTAGATCAGTGAGGAGGAGCCAGAAGCAGTATGTAGATCATTTAGATCAGTGAGGAGGAGCCAGAAGCAGTATGCAGATCATTTAGATCAGTGAGGAGGAGCCAGAAGCAGTATGTAGATCATTTAGATCAGTGAGGAGGAGCCAGAAGCAGTATGTAGATCATTATGTGAACAGCAATGGGTTCAGTACAGAGCCTTGAGGGACACCTATGTTAACAAGGAGGAAGGAAGACATGTTCATGTGATGTATCTTAAAATATTATACTGGCCTGTATGAAAGATCGGTGGCATACTGCATTTGTACCTGAGAATGGTAGTCACTGTTGGGGCACATTTTAAAGTATTTTTTTTTACAATGCATAAGTGATTGCTTGACTTAGCAACCAGAAAACCTGTTAGAAATCTGTTAGTTTGGATTAACTGCACAATGTACATACTTGGAATCATTTATTTCATTCAGACACATTTTCTTCTTCTTTTTGCTTTTATATATTACTTTTTTGCTTAGTACTCCTTAACTAAACTCAGTCCCCACTGCAGCCATCTTCAAAGTGACCAATTAATTCTTCCAGGCATACTTTTGCCACCACCTCATATCACCATGCATGGTGCCTGACTGTTATTCTGTAGGCAGGGGTTGCTCTGCACTTAATATTCCCCCCAGTACTGACATGAAATGTGAGAGGGCATGGGGTATACAAATACATGTTCCCAAGCACTTGTTGCCCTATGTAGATAATTGAATGCACCCTTATTTTAGTTTACTAGTACACCTGCTATGTTTGTTCTCTAGCCTCTGTTTAAGGGTGACCATATGGTCAGCTATATCCCCAAATCTCCCTCAAAGAATAAGAGATTATATTAGCTGCTTTGTGGTCTCTTCAGCTATTGGTCTGTGAACAGATTGCTGCTTGAACTTTTGTTGCTGATAAAACAACTGCACGCTATTTTTGTTTTGTTTGTTTTTTTAAGAAAAAAATTACATAGATTACTGGTTAAATATCTGGAGTATCACAAATGCAATCTTCAATATTTTACACAATTACTATGGACAGTCTTACATTCTCTTATTTATTTTTGAGTAAAGATATAGTGACATTAGGCAGTGCTCATAGTATCCTGGTGGGGACCTCTTTTTCAAGCTTGTCCTGCTGCCATCCTGTCTCTAGTAGCCTGAAAGGTTCCAGTTACTCCAAACCCACCTACTCTGTTCCTCTACCCCTGATCATTTCCCAGTATGTCCATATATTACCTAAACTTTTCTTTTTTGCAATGCCTGTTTTCCACTCTTGTACCATCAGAACATCCAACAGTTTGTGTACATCCTTCCCACTAGGGTTAATTTGGGATTTCCACCTTTTTGTTATTGCTTTTTTTAGCTATAAGGGTAATTACCCAGGTCAGATATTCTTGAGGTCGTGAGATATCCCGTTCCTCTAATGTCCCCAGAGAAAAATAAGGTTTTGACAAGTTACAAACTTTGTCTGTGAGCCTAACAACTAGATTCCCAAATTCCAGTCTAAACTAGGATAATTTCTCACAGTCCAGAAGATATGCTCCCATGTGCCCTGGTGTCCTGATTGGCACCTCCAGCATGCAGGATTCAGTCCCCCAAAAATTGAGGCACATGTAGTGGGGGCATAAACAAATCTGTATTGCCATTTTCACCATAAGATTTGATGATACCTCTTTCACTTATTTCTACAGTTAGTATTGCTTCCCATCTGTACTTTTCTCACATCATCTTTATTCATTGCAAATGGCCTAAGGCTCTACTGGCATTACTTATCAAATTCTTGAGATTCATTTGACACTTTTGTATGCTAGCTATCCACTGAATTATAGGTAGCCAGTGCTCCTGTTTAAACTTAACCCAACTTGCATTAGGCTAGCTATCTTAGCAGGCCATCATAAAGTAGGTTTACTTTATCTGAGCAGTCAGATCTTGCTCTGTTTGTTTCCCAGCCAAGCAAAAGATCTCCTTCCCCTAGATAACGCCAGTACCAGTTCACAAATGCCTTTGGTGTTCTTCTATTGATTTCCCTATAGGTAGAAGATCCTTTTTCCAATTTTTTAATGAGCTGTGCCTGAAAAGTTTATTTAGTGTTTTCTTCAGCTCTCATAATGGGTAAGAGCAGGGGAAGAAGAAATCCATTTTCCCCCAATGAAATAGCAGAGTATCTTTTATCCTTATGGATGGGTCCCTCTCTAATAGCATAATCTTCCATCTAGTACTGTAGTTCCCATCTTGCCATCTGAATACTATGTTAGAAGTGTGGCTACCTCAAATCTGGCAATGCCTGGGACTCCCAGATCACCCAGATCTTTAGTTAACAGCAGTTTTTCCCATGATATCCTTGGTCTAGTGCCTTGCCAAAATTTGTCTCTCATCACCTTTTCTAATGCTTTTCTCTCCCTGGGAATGATAGGCCACCAAAAGACGTGAACGTAGTATAAAAGAGGCGATAGGATGTGCCAGTTACAAACATGCACACTTTGGTCTAATTCTAAGTTTTAATCTCATTCAGTTTTGGACCTTCATGGTTGTTTTCTCTTTAATCATGCTCAGTGTAGCCCGCCCGGATTGCAAGACATGTTCTGTAAGGGTAACTCCTAAGTATTGTACTTACTCAACATCTCAGGCTGTCTCCGGCCTAGGCAGGTCACATGCTCTAATGTTATAGTTTGTGCACAACACTTGCATCTTCTGTTTATCTACTCTATAACCAATATATTTTCAGATTCCTGTATTATCCCCCAGGACGTAGGTAGGTCTTACTAGGATGTGGCATTGTTAGGAGGACATGGACTGCAAAGAGGGAGACCTTGAAATGTAGCTTCCCCCACTTGTAACCGTGTATCTCTGAAGTGCTTATTCTGACCAACAAGGGCTATATATAAGTATATATAGTGCAAGCAGGGCATGTGACAGGGGACAGCCTTGTCTAGTGCCCTTGTAATACCAAATTCATCAGAAATGTTAGCCTGAATCTTCATTCTTGCTCTTGACCCTTTGTACATCTGTGTTATTAGTTTCAAATCCCACTTTTTCCATCAGTAGAAAGAGTTAGGTCCACTCATTTCTGTTGAATGCCTTCTGTGTATCTAGCCCTAGCAGAGTGACAGGAGAACAAGTGTTGTTTGCTTTCATATTAGCAGTATAGCATGAATCAGATTGTCTAGAGTAAGTCTACACTGTATAAAACCTGTTTGGTCCAGAGCTGTTAGTCTAGGTAGCACTATGTTCAATCTCTTTGCCAGTATGGACATAAGTAACTTGTAGTTATGATTTAGAACTGATATAGGGCAGTAGGAGGAAGGTAATAGTGGGTTGAAAGTACATCCCATGTAGGAATTTTCTCATTCCCTACAACCTCCCACATTTCAATTGGCAGCCCATGCAGGCCTGGGGGCTTTCCTCTCTTCATTCCTCTCAGGGTTTCTGGTATTTCTTCATGATACATTTTTTTCATTAATCTATCTACCTCAACCCACTGTAGCTGCCTCAATGTTACATTGGCTAAATATGCTCAAATTTCCTCTTCATTGAGTGGAGCTCTCTGTTCCGTAGCATGCAGATCTGTACAGTATGTCTCGAATGCCCGCAAGATATCTTCAGTCTTGGACACTGCCATCTGGGTGGACTCATCCCATATTGCAGTTATTGTCCTTAGGCATGTTTGCTGTCTCAGTTGCTGTAACAGAGCTCTGATGTTTTTGATGGCATTTGGTAAGTATATCCCTTGAATTAACCACTTTCTAAATAAGATTTAACTTCTTCAATGACTTTTATCTTCTGCCTTAACTCCTGACACTTTTCTGCATTCCTGAGGCTCCCTGCTGTCCTGCTGCACCTTTTACTCAGTTCTCTGTAATACCCTCTTTTGGTTAATATCCTGTTTTGTCATCTGATAGGCATCCTTTTTGAGCGTAGCCTTACAATATTTCCAGGTCCCCACTGACAACTCTTCTTGGTGGAGAAATATTCCTTGAATTGCCTCCTTTATCCTTATCTTGTATTGTCCAGGCCTATCCATATAAGCTGTAGTGACTCTCCAGTGACCCGTTTGAGGGCCAGCATCCAGCTCCACCATGGCCATTACCCATACCTCTCAACCTCTAAGAGTAAGAAATCTGGATAAAGCCATAAATAATGGAGGGCAAAGGCCCAAAAATAGGAGCACTTTTTAAATACTGCTCTTACAAACTTAGAAAGTTGATAGATTAACATGTTTTGCATTATCATGAATTTTCTGAAGGGTATAAAGTCTATAACTCAAATGTCTGCCATTATTTTCTGACTTCAGTCCTCAATGATTTGCCAGTGAATTGCCAGAAAACCACAATTTTATGAGAAGCAAATCAAAAATAAGAGACAAAAATCCGGACATTCTATGAAAATCTGTACAGTTGAGAGGTATGCCATTACCATGTATGTTTGCTGAGACTAAATGACTGGGCCCATATTTAAGCTCTGCGCTGGGTGTATATGCTCCCCTGATACAAAAATCTTGACAATTCTAGTCCATTTGTTGTTTCTGCAAAGGAGAAGGTGCACCTCCTGTCCATTGAGTGGGTTCAATATCCTTGCCGATACATCTTCCAACCCCAGTTATGCTAACATGTCTCTAGTTCCTTTCTCTGCTCTGGAGAGTTTCCTTTCTCTTAATTCTTCCTGTATCTCCAGGCTTGAATAGATCTGATTCTAGTCTCCCATTATTAGGATCATATCCTCAGCACAACATATAATTTCTTGTGACATTCCTTTTAGCCTCTTTCCATTTAGCTCTTGGGGATAGCTATAATACTATCACTTATGGGTGCCCCAAAAATTGACCCTTTAATTCCGTTATATCTACTGAGTAGGTCCTCCACCTTATGAAATACCTGCAGAAGTAGCTGATTCCTAATTAGGAAAACCGCTCCCCCTTCTTCTTGCACCCATATAAGCTGATACTAAAACTGTTGCAAAACCTCTCCTGCCCAGCTTCTGGTGGTCTTCCGATGAGAGGTGATTTTCCATAAGTGCGGCCATATCAACCCCCTCTGTCTTCACCACTCCCAGAATACATTCTCGTTTTATTGGACAAATTATGCCATTTATATTCCAACTTATTAATTTAAGATTAGACGTCCTGTTCCTCTGCATTACATTTTAAATCAGATCTCCCTTCATCATGTTATGTTTTACCTTCCCCAGAGCTGCTTAACATTTTCTTTACCAACGTGTTAGTGGAGTGTTATTTGACAAAAACTTAGATAATAAAGGGTTAATGATTTTTATTTCCCATATTATGGTCCTTACGTTGTTCCTGCTTTATCACTTTATGTTACCCTCTACCTTATAATTTAAGCATTGCTGAATCCAAGAGCACCACCTAGTCATAAGTAATTTATTATGCATTTTCTTGATATTATAAAAAAAAACAGTTTACAGCAAAACTAATTATATCTATATACAGACTAAGCAAATTGTTTTCCACGGCATGGGCAAAATATGCCTAATATAGTCTCCTCATGGCCATCTCCTAATATCTTTATACAGGCTCAATAACAAACTACCAACCTGAATATTCAGTCTTTTCCCTCACTGCTGGTTGCTGTTATTAGTAAGTTTGCTGCCCCTGTACTACACTCCTCCTCAGCAGAATTATTTCCAGTATGGAAGCCTTGTTTTACTTGGGCTCTTGGTTACTCAAGTTCCATAAAAAAAAAACACCATGTCCAACCTTACCACAACTAGACTCATAAGTGAGTAGAGGAGGTAACTGCTACCCTAGATTGCATGGCCCAGAGCTCTGTTTTAGAGTTTGAGAGTAATTTAAAGAATCCAGTACCTTATTGGTGGGAGGAATAGTGCTCCTCTAAGGGTTCCTGAGATAATTTCTGCTGGGCTGGGCAGTTACTGCCATGTCTTTCAAGATCTGGTATTTTTTAAAGATGGGGAAGTGATTACATGCACCCCTTGTGCTGTTCTGTACTGTTTCCTCCTGGGGAGTCACTGAAGGTAAATTTGTTGGTGCTGCATCTTGGCTGTCCCTCACCACCAGCCATCCAAGCACTTCTTTGGGATTGTCCATTGTTTTGGGCCTCGCAGAGAAGAAAATATTACATACAGCCAAGTATAAAATTTTAACTCCTATTTTTTTATGTCTAACCATCTTGAGTACTCGGAGAAATGCTGCTCTCCTTCTCCTTGTTCCTTGAGAGTAATACTGGTCCACAAATATTTTGGCTATACCATCCATTTTGCTCCTGACTTCCAGAGGCTGACAGGATCATCTCCTTTTGTTTGAAAGCCTCAGAGCAGGATAAAATCTGTCAGGGAGCTTGTTGATTCCCAGGTTGCCATTATGTCCTGTGAACGCATTCTGTTCTGAAAGAATCTATCTGTATTTAAATCCCAGTCACTGACTGCTGGCACAGGAAACATTCACAGTTAGCTCCCTCCACTCCCTTAGGTATTACACTTGTTTGTCTTTTCGGCTTTTCCCAGTTAGGGGTCACCACAGCAGAACTCCAGTCTGCTAATGATTGGCAGTAGATTTTTATGGTGCCGAGTTGCCAGCCCAATGCCCAACCTTCGGTGAAGGCACGCCCATTCACGCATGTCTTTTGGAGGCCACTCAACCACAGGGAGGACATGCAGACTCCACACAGAAGGCACTCCAGCCGAGAATCGAACAGGAGAACCTCTTGCTGTGAGGCAACAACACTACCGCGGCTTTCTCCCTTAGGTATTACACTGAACATGAAAAATTTTCTGCCTTGCTCTTTCCTGTTGGTCATGCTGAAGCTCTTCTAACACATACATTCTAGCCATCTGGAGCATTTCTCCCCGGGCCTCCGCTGAAAACAGGCTCTGTGGAACCTAGTCGGACTTTCCCGATCAACAAATGATAAATAAAAAAAATAAATAAAGAAAAAAAAAAAATCTGACATACCCATCCTAGCTTTCATGCTTCCATTGCTTCTGGGCAAAGGCACAATTGATCTACTTCTTTACTGTTATCCTGTATCGTATCTGCTTGATTGCTAAGGATGGTTTCTGTTTCTTTACCCTTCTCCGCTGATTCTGCCTTAAATCTTTCCAGTGTTGTGTTACATTTCTTAATAAGCTGCACACTACTTCTGTGCTAGAGAACTAACATTATTATCTGCCTTATTTCAGATGCTGCTTCATGTTCAACTTAGTTTAAGAGATGGGCTCTTTTTTAACTCTATAGAGTACTGGGCATTGCACTGAAGGTTCTGAGTTTCTAGTAAACATATGTTATATTTTTATTATGATGTACTTACTCTTTGCTGGAATATCAGTAGTCCTCCCAAATTAGCAGAATTCTTACCTGGTAGACTCTGGTTTTTGTCCCATCCACCTACTTGTATGCATTCACTTAGTCACTGACTATCAAAATTAAATGTATGAATGTTTTAGGCTTTCCCTAGTTAATGGTCATAAGATCATAGTATTTCAGGAAATATAAAGTAATTGAGCCACTTGACCATTTACACCTTACCAATACCTACTCTCATGCTGTGCTCCCCCCATGAAGGGTAAATCAGGTCAATCCCAGGGTAAATGAATAGGTACCCATTCAATCACTCAGGTTTAAGTTGAAGGATGCTAGGTTGTCACTTTGTTTAATTTTCTGGGAAAATTTATTCTAGAAGAGAGGTAGGCATTAGGTAATACTCCTGTCTCTTCAGTATATTTTATTTATGTGCTTGTGGGGACTTAGGTCCCTAGTTTTGATACTGGTAGAATTGTTTGACTTGTGAAGATACAGGAGATCAATGTGGATGAACCCCCTAATGTCACAGGGTGCAAGGCATAGGTCACTCAATCAGATCCTGTAAGGGACATCAGTCCATGCTTTTCCTTGTAGCTCAGGGACTTTATGCAGATGACTTTCTTGGATAGGAATCCCTGGGGCCTTTCTAGTTGTTTAATATGTGTAGAAAGGCTCATCCTGAAGGGGACATTATACTGAATATTTCATCTGAAGGGGACATTATACTGAATATTTCATCTAACTAGGGCTGCACAAAGAGTGATGATAACATTTTGACCTTGATGATATGCCTGTAGATATTAGTTTGGACCTTGATGATATGCCTGTAGATATTAGTTTGGACCTTGATGATATGTCTGTAGATATTAGTTTGGACCTTGATGATATACCTGTAGATATTAGTTTGGACCTTCATGATATGCCTGTAGATATTAGTTTGGAGCTTGATGATATGCCTGTAGATATTAGTTTGGAGCTTGATGATATGCCTGTAGATATTAGTTTAGACCTTGATGTATGCCTGTAGATATTAGTTTGGACCTTGATGATATGCTTGCCGATATTAGTTTGGACCTTCATAATATGCCTGTAGATATTAGTTTGGACCTTCATGATATGCCTGTAGATATTAGTTTGGACCTTCATGATATGCCTGTAGATATTAGTTTGGAGCTTGATGATATGCCTGTAGATATTAGTTTAGACCTTGATGTATGCCTGTAGATATTAGTTTGGACCTTGATGATATGCCTACAGATATTAGTTTGGACCTTGATGATATGCTTATAGATATTAGTTTGGACCTTCATTATATGCCTATAGATATTAGTTGCAGTAAAATAGGATATTCTGACTACTTTTCTGCATAATAATTGAGAGAAAGCGAATTGTCAACCAAGGTTCCAAGAGCCCTGACTACATTACTTTGGAGTGGGTTACTGGCTATATACCCCCTATTCCATGACCAAGGATACATGCATCCAGCCTTTGTTATGGCCATTTTCAGATTTAGAGATGACTTTAGTATAATTTAGATAGTCATCCTATTGGCTATACATGTACATCTTATCCTAACAATGACAAATGTTTTAATCATATGAATCAGGCCCTACCTTGGAACATCAGGGTTGTGTAACGTAACATCAGAAATATAAGACAGAAGCTTCTGGAGCTTAGACATATGTAGATTTCTACAGACCTGACTGAAGGATGGACAATGAATCCTGGTTAAAGTATTAGTTTTTGACTTAGTAGTAAATATTCTGTATTACAAATCTTTATAGAATAGCAGGCTTTCTTCAAAATGTGGTAGCATCCTCAGGACTGGTCTTAGGTAAACTGGTGCTTTATGGTAAAATGCCCCATGGTGTCTTCCTACCCACTGCCCATCTCATCTTGGCCTACTCACACTACCCAGATTACATTTTTTTATTTCCTTCTTTTTGTCACAGTTTGTCTTACTCTTCAATTTTTTTTCCTGCAGTTTTTCATTCATTCATCTAACGTGTTCTATCAAAGAAAGACTGCACTCTGATAACTGTGAAGGAAACAGCTGCAATAAGCTGACAGTATGGGACCATAAGGCCTTCAGAAGCCATGAGGGTTCAATGAGGTGCATTTTAGAGTTTTTTAAACAACCCCTTTATCCAGTGATTGCCTGAACAAAAAAATTATCAAAGAAAGAATTTTAGCCTTACTCTTCAACTTAGTTTTCTTTCCTGCATTCTTTCAGTACCTCCTAACTGACCAAGACTGCGCTGCAATAACTGTAATGGAAATAAATGCATTAAGCCAGAAGCCATGAGGTTTCTAGATACTCTGAGATGCATTTTAGAATTTTTTCATCCAATGATGGCCTAAACGAAAATGATGATTAAGAAAATAATTCAGTGTTACTCTTCAAGTTTGCTTTTCCTTGGATCCTTTCGACATACCCTAAATGACCAAAGCTACCTTGTAATAATTAAATTAAGCTGGGGGGTCTAGGGTTGCTAGTCAGCTAGAAGCCGCAGAGTTACAGATACTCTGTGGTGCATTTTAGTGTGTTTTACCAACATTTTGATCCACTGAGAGGCTGAACAAAAATGATACTTACAGAAAAAAAACTCAGTCTTACTTTAGTATTTCTAGGAAAAATAATTTGCATCCAAGTTTTAATGCTTAAGCTGTCCAAACTCCAGTTCCCAGTTCTCCAGTTGAGAAGACAAGTGCTTATGAGGATACATACATCTTCTCCAGATATATTACCTGCCACCCCACCTCCCACCTCAAAATAGGTAGTCACTTTCTTTGTAACCCTCTCTAATGTTAAACTGGGATTAAAATTAAGACGCAAGTGCCCACAGTCATATTTCAAGCTTCTGCTGGCACACATATAGCATGCCTTCTCACCCCCTACCCCAAATGACACCCATCTTCTGTGCATGCATTCTTTTAATGCTAAACTGGGACAAAACTCAAAATGCAAACAGATTATAACATATTTGTTGTCAGACATATGTAAACAGCATGCTTATTTACTCTTCCCCAAAATACAGCCAGCTGTATGTGCATCAGATATTTGATTGTGAGGAAAATGAAAAAAAGCAATGATCACAATATTGTTTGCAACTTGTTGCTTCTAGAGTACAGTGCTCCTATACAAGCTATAGTGACCCTTTGTGCACCCCTCTGAAGTTTGTAAAGAAATGAACATTAGAAAAAATTGCTAGTTGCAGATATACTTTAACATATGATCATAATGCAACTCAGATTAAGAATATTATTAAAAAACATTGGCTAATATTGTCTCAAGTGTCAAAATTAAGAGAAGTTTATAATGAAGGCCCAAGGTTTAGTTGTAAGAGGGATGTTACGTTAAAAATAAGTTGTGTTATAGGGAACAGGTACGGGTGAGTACCTTTAATAAGAAGGGTACATGTAACAGATGTAGTTTCTGTAAACATATATACACTGACAAAACAATTATGCATCCAATTTATAATAAGGTCTTCACATTAGAAGCATATGGCAGCTGTGAAACTATATGGGTAAATGTTGTCAATGCAATGCATTTTATATTGGAAAAATGAATCAAAGATTTAAAGATAGAATATGCAGCCATATGTCAGAAGTTAAAAAAAGTATACAAATAAATGCCCTCTGTAAGCATATTTGTGATACAGACAGTACGCATACTTTTAATTTCCTTAGTTTATATAAAACTCTGGAGTTGCTGAAATGCAAGAAAATAGATGGATCCTATGTTTTAAGGCACAGTACCCACCTGGGTAAAAGGATGCCATTAGTTTAAAGCCAGTGTTAAAAGAATTGCATAATAAAATTAGGTAGTCTTTTTAAGAGTTAATGTGTGTGTGTGTGTGTGTGTGTGTGTGTGTGTGTGTGTGTGTGTGTGTGTGTGCATGGTTTCTATCACGTCATTGAACTTTTACAAGTTCGAACCACATATGGTCGAGACCATATGCTCGAATTCATAAAAGTTCGAACGTGTGAATTGAAATTTCAATAGGCAGAGGTTTCCATTCACTTCAATGTGGTGCGATCTCGGAGCTGGTATATTTAAGTAGCGGGGGTGTGGGAGGTGCAGGGGGCTTGCTGCCTTGCACCCGCCACACCCCCACTACGTATTTATACCAACTCCGAGATCGCACTACAGTGCCGAAAGGGAAATCTCCCATTCTGTGCTGTATGCTGATCCCCATTCAGACAGTTGAGCTTCTGAAATTTCGAGCATATGGTCTCGACCATATGCATTTTGAGATTTCAGCTGTTCGACCTTCTGAAGGGGAACTATATATATATATATATATATATATATATATATATATATATATATATATATTCTTTTTTTTTTTTTTAACACATATACTTTATATAAATATTTTTCGCACTTTTTAAGTATATATTTTTTGGATTTTTTTAGAAATGCTTTCAGTGAATAATTGGTTAATTGCCTTAATTGTCTGATTAGAACACTATATAAAGAGTAATTTTTAGCTAAGTAATGTATGCCTGATAAAGCAGTTTCTCTGCGAACATTTTTACTTGTGTTTATAAGAGTGAATAAAGTTTTTAAGCTACTTGTGGTTCCAGAACATTATTTTCTTACATACAACGCTATACATTATTTGGATCCGACTTTGGTTGGGAAAAGTGAACTACTTATAATAAACAAGTCACTGCCAATATAAATGTATTCATGCCTGTTGTTCATAGGATCATAGGAAGTTTCTAGGCTAATGGCCCTGGGGCCCTTACAAGCCTAGCCAAGAGTTTATCCCCAAAAAAGAAACCTCAGTCAGCACCTGTTGCCCCTGTCACTGAGTGACAAAGGTGGAAACCCTGGGACAAATTTGTGGTTTTCCATCCACTCATCAAGATTGCGCTTGAAGAGGGTCAGCGAGGTACTCTGCTTGACATGTATGGGAAGTCTATTCCAGAGACGGGGCAGCCTCTGGGAGACAAACCTGTCTTTCCAGCAGGTTTTGTTGATGTTGCATATTAGATTTAGGCCTTCCGAGAGGGTAATACGCGAGGAGTTAGACTTAGGAATATGGAGCATCTCTAGCAGGGCAGGGTCCGATATTGCCTTGTAGGCGAGACACAGATCACCTCTGAGCAATCTGTATGATACCAAGTAAAGTGATAGTGATTTGAGCCTGTCCACATAGGACAGGTGTTGGAGGCCATGGATTCTCTTTGTGAGGTATTTCTATGGCCTTTCCAGTTGATGCAGGTGTTTGAAGAGCTACATACCAAACGGGGCATTATACTCAATTAAGGGTCTAATGAGGGAGGAGTACAGAGAGGTAATAACCTCCTTTTTTCTGGATGCAATCTCTTTACTTATGAGATAACCAAATAAAAGGCTTTTCTGGCCACTTCTGCCACATGATGGTCAAATGTGAGATTGTTGTCAACCTGAGTACCCAGGTCTCTCACCACGGGTTGTGTGCTTAGGGAGTTGCAGTTGATGTGGTAATCAGTAGGGGCCATGTTTTTGCTGAATGGTATGATAATATATTTTTTTGCATTTAACTTAAGGCCATTACTTTGGAACTAGTTATTTGTAGCTGTGAGATCCTCTTGCAGTATGTTAACATAATTTGGGGAGTCAATGACAGCACCCAACTTACAGTCATCTGCAAACCTGGTCAGCCACAGGCCCTTTGTCTTTGCCCGGACCTCTGAAAAGTAGATGCCAAATAGTAGGGGTTCCAGGATAGATCACTGGGGAACACCACTAATGACAGGTCTGCTGTTGGAGGTGGTGGTGCCAGTTTTGACCTTGTGGGTCCTATCTGTGAGCCAGTTGGCCAATCATCTGATGAGATAGGGATTAACACCAAGTTGTGTTTGCTTTTTGATGATGCCCGAATGGGGGATTGTGTCAGAGGCCTTGGCTAGGTCAATGTAAGCTGTATGTACTGACTTTCCCTCCTCCAGGGCCTTTTTGGCAGTCTCAGAGAAGTCAACTAGGTGCAGTAAGCAAGATTTGCCCCTGATGAATCCGAATTGGATGGTGTTGAGTATTTGGAGATTGCCTATGTCCTCCTTTATGAGATCCATAATAATACGCTCCATGGCTTTATAGATCAGACTTGTCAAGCTAATGGGGTGATAGTTTCCTGGGTCAGTAGTGGCACCACCTTTGTGCAAGGGGATGACAATGGCGGTTCTCCACTCTGCTGGAATGAAGCCTGTAATTAGGCTGTGTTTGAATAGGGTGCTCGATGGTGAAGCTAGTTCTTGCTGAAGATGGTGTAGAATACAGCCTGGGATATTATCCGGTCTCGTGGATGCTCTGTTCTTTGTCTTGGATAGGGACTTTACCACTTGATCTATGGAGATATGAGGTGTGGGAGAAGTATCAGGGATGTCGACTGGGCCTTTGGGGGGGCGATAAGGGTGTGAAGTTTGCACTGAACTTATCAGCCAACAAGTTGGCTAAGTCAGCAGGATCTGTGTAAGTGGTGCCATTAAATACTAATTCAAAACAAACTTGGGCTATGCCATGGAGGTTCCTAATGTAACTGAAGAAGAACTTGTGGTTTTCCTTTGTTTCAGAGGCTAGTTCAACTCATAATTAGCGTTGGAGTTTTTCACTAGTAATTTAATTTGCATGTTGAGGTGGAGGAGGGAGATTTTCTGATTTGGGATTTGTTCCTTTTTACCCTTAGACAACAGTTTCTTTCTTTTGTTGTAAAGCGTGTTGATAGAGGATGTCCACCAGACAGGTTTGTGTTTCCTTGAGGAGCAGATTTTAGTTCTGTCAGGTATGGCTGAGTCCATTCAGTTGTACAGGTGCTTGTATACTGTACTGGCATACTGTTTGGCATAGTTGTCTGCATCCTATGAGGAGGGTAGTGGTGTGAAGCTGCTGATACCCTCCCTTCGGAGAGTGTAGTCATCTTTTGAGAAGTTTTTTTTAGCCTGGTTATGGGACTCTTTGGAAACTTTACAATGTCTAATAATTCTTTTTCAGACTAGATGTTATAATATTGGTAGCATGTATGATAGTTACTGAAAATCCTGTAATAAACCTTGGGAGAAGCTGTGATATGGAAAGATATGCACGCACACACACACACACACACACACACACACACACACACACACACACACACACACACACACACACACACACACACACACTCACTCTCTCTCTGTATATATATATATATATATATATATATATATATATATGTATACACACACACACACACATATACATATATATATATATATATATATATATATATATATATACACATATATTTATATTGGTGTATGTTGCTTCATCGAAAGAACAACATATCAAACCTGAACTTATTAAGCAGAAATACTCTAAATGTTCCCTATCAAAAAGAAAAACAAAATCACAGTAAACTCTTTTTTTGTGGGTGGAAATCTCCCTGCATTCCCCATGCCCCTTTCGGATTACATATACCAACTCCAAGATCACACTACAGTGGGGAAAGGACAAATTCCCTTATCCCCTCTGTACCATGATATTGCACATAAACAAAACAGACACATTTGAGTAGCTGATTATCAGCTTTGGTGTCTTCTTTTTGGGTACAGCAAATTGTCATTTGACAAGCTGATATATATATATATGTATATATATATATATATATATATATATATATATATATATATATATATATATATATATATATATACCTATATATATATATATATATATATATATATATATATATATATATATATATATATATATATATATATATATATATATATATATATATATATATATATATATATATATATATATATATATATATATATATATATATCAATAGACGAATAGATTTATAGGTTTATTTAAAAAGATCAAAATACCTAAATATTGATGTTAAAAATGTTGAATATAAAAACTGATAAAGTACTTATGTGCTGAACAATAACATTGGTGCACAGGGGTGCTGGAAGCTGCACAAGGCTAGAGGGTGGAAGGCAGAAGGGGCACTTAGTGATCTAAAAGGACAGTTTTTTAGCTGTCTGCTGCCATAACGGAAGCATATCTGTGACACAAGATGTGTATAGTGAAAATATGAGTTACATTTGGAATGGCTGAACAGGAATTTCATAGAAAATTACAAATGAAGCTAATGCTGCACCTACTTGGTATCTGATCCAGTAGCCATATACTCAAAAGTAAGAGAAAAAAAGTGGATTAGTGCTGTAACACACTTACTGTTTCCACACAGAGAGCAACCACCAGAGAAGAGTGGTGAGGGAGTTGTTAAGCACTTCTTTCAGACTGTTAAACACTTCAATTGGACTTTTTAAAAAGGTTTAATATACCTGTCTAACACCTTCCCTCTGCTCTTTTGTGATGACTGTAATACTCTAGTGTATGACTAGACCTTAACAGTAATAAGAGATAGTTAATAAAAGTTTGTTAAGAACCTTTCTGATGTCAGAATGGTGCTTAAGAAGCATGTCTTTTCACCAAATTCAGAGCACAATCACTATGCCCCATACACTGCAGGTTATTCTCTATTGAAAATAAGACATAACATGCATTACAGAACATCTAGATCCTGGCAACGTCTAAACCTCACGTTGTAGAACTGGATTTTGACACAGGTTCAGTGAAGGCTTCTGCCATGGAACCACCTGTTCTACGATTGGCTATGCTCAGAGGTGTGCACAGAAGGTTGCTAGAGCTTATGTATGGAACAGTGGGGGCTGGGAAGAGTAAGATTATTATTTTTTAAATTCTTGTCCCAATCAAACCTCAAAAGTATGCAAAGAAGGTCACTATAACCTGTTTGGGACTGGTGAAAGTGTGATCTTTATCTCTAATTGTCCTCACAATTAAATCTCAGTGGAATGCACAGAAGGTCTCTATAGCTTGTGTGAGGCTGTGACAGTATGGTCATTATTTTTTTAACTTTTCCCACAATCAAACCTCAGAGGTATGCATACAAGATCCCTATTGCTTGTTAATGTTTTTTTTTTTTTACTGTCTAGGAACAACAGGCTGGAATACATGACTGTGATAATTTTTTCACTTTTCTCACAATCGCATATCAGAAGTGTATACAGGTTAGGCTGGAATGCATGACTGTGATAATTTTTTTTCACTTTTCTCTCATCACATATCAGAAGTCTATACCAGTTAGACTGGAGTCTTTCAATACTCCCTAACTGGCAAGACTGCACTATAATAACTGATAGTCTGGAGGCTGCTTAGACTCTAGA
Source organism: Protopterus annectens (assembly GCF_019279795.1). NCBI lineage: Eukaryota > Metazoa > Chordata > Ceratodontiformes > Protopteridae > Protopterus > Protopterus annectens. The sequence continues at coordinate 301,417,053 of NC_056750.1, forward strand.
AGTTGTTTTTCCTCACAATCACCCATCATAAGTGTATACAGGTGACTAACTCTGAGAGCTAAGAATAAGGAGGCATATTATGAATATATAACTTGGATCAAGTTGAAATATGTTACTATGCTCTGATGGACACACAGAAGGTGCCTGTCTTTTGTAGGTGAAGAGGCAAACTGCATGATACGTGACAGCGGCAACTAGAAAAGTATGACCATGGCCATTTACCATTCAGTTTTATCCCAGTCTAATATCAATAAGATACACAGGAGGTGACTATCCTTTTTTTTTCCACAGGGAGACAGACACTATTCTAAAATGTGATTTCCAAATATCTGCAGACATTTATCTTACTTTTTGCCAACTTTGATCTTTAAGTCTTGGGCACAATTTATTTCTTCCTTGAAAGGAAAAATAAAGCTTAATTTTTTACTTAGTCATGATTTTTGTCCAGGCCTTTATTGTAACAAAAGGCTGGGGAGTGTAACTCACAGCATCTAGAACCCCATGGCTTCTAGAGTCTAAGCAGCCTCCAGACTATCAGTTATTACAGTGTAGTCTTGACCATTTAGGGAGTGTTGAAAGAATGCAGGAAGAAAATAAAAGGTATGAATGAATTTCTTTCATTGGCCACAGTATTTCTTCAGACAATCTTTAGCTCAACAGTTAAAAATAAGCTCTAAAATGCATCTCAGAGCACCTAGAACCCAAAGGCTTCAGGGAGTCTTAGACATCTAGCTTAATTTGATTATTTCCTCTTTGTTTACTATTGTGTAATCTTGGCCATTTAATATATATTGAAAGAATGCAGGGCAAATCTGCAGAGTATAACAAAGTGTGAGAAACCCAGAAAAATGTTATCTAAATGGTGAGGCAAGGCCAGGATGGGGGGGAGGGGTAGGAGACACACTGGGGCTATGTAGGGGGGACAGTGGGCAGTGTAGGGCCCATAGAGATATTTTCCTATGGTTTCATTTCATCAAAGGCCAGAGTCAAAATATTTAGTACTGCCAGGGATTGCCCCATTTAAGAACACCACACAGCTTATCAACAAGGTTTATTACACTGCATAAAACATTTTATAACTGTGATATCTGGGTAAGAAAAAAAAACATGGAAGCTGTGTCATTTTGTCAGATTTCTGATAGGCAACAATCCTTTTCAGTGTATCTTTATTTATTACTACATATTATATACTAAACATGCCCTTGCAGACACAGTCCTCAAGCAATTTAACTTAAGTTTAGCGACTGGCTTTCTCTCTGATGAGTTGCACACTTCAGTGGTCATGTCCCTTCATAAGGGTGGCCTTACAACTAAGCTGGGTAATTAATGTTTTTAGCCTTATAAGTCTCATCTGTAAAACCATGGGGTGTTTTATAGCTAAACTTATAAACTCTGATATCAAGACCCTTGTTAGACTTCGCCCCCAACGGTTTGGCTATATGAAGGGTTGACTCTGTCTATTTAACCTAATTAACAAATTTACAAAGGGTTACAGAGGCTGTAGATATTGCCCATGCAGCACACATAGTGTATAATGATCAGGCAAAGGTCTTCAACATCATTCCCATGTTGGTGTCATAAAAAAGCTAGTTGCTTTAAAAATTGACCCGTATGTAGTAAGATGGATAGCAAACTGGCAGAAAGATAGAACTCACACAGTGTGAGTTATAGGTGTCTCATGAGAATGTATGACATGAGCAGTGGTGTCCCTCAGGTGTCAGTGCTGGGGACATCTTTTTGGTATTAACTTATCAGATCTCCAAGTGGATAGCCAAGATGTCTAGCTATCAAAGTTTGTATATGACTGCAAACTGGAGGTTGTTGTTAAGTTCCCCTCTGACACCCAAGCTCACCTGAATGAACTCTGCCAGTAAACTCTTGGTATAGTAAAAATGGTCTCAAACTAAATGCTAAAAAGTATAGTATCATCACTGTTTGTAGACAATTCCTCCCCTCATCATACTGTATAGACAACGTGCCACTACAAAATGAAAATTTTGTCAAAGACTTAGGTACTTGGGCTAATAGCTTCCTCTCTTTTGACCATTGCTTGACGCTTGACAATGGTTATCAGGAAATCCATTTATTTAGTCCATCTAATTCCAAAGGGATATCATCACATTCCAAAGAGGTAATCACTCCCTTATACACAGCACTAATCAGGACAATTATCAAGTACAATGTCCCCTTAGAAGTGTATCTCATTAATCATATTAAACAATTGGAAAGACCCCAAAGGTTCGTAAGCAAAAGGATTACAGGGCTAAAGTGCAAAACCGCACTCACCACTGTCATGTCATTAAAGAATTAAAATGGTCGGAATTCCCACATTACCTCCAATACACTCAACTAACCCTTGCTCATAAATGAATATACAATCCAAATAACTACCCATCACTACATTCTATTGTACAATCATACATCCCAACCCAAAATCTTTGTTCTATTAATCAACAGCTTCTTACCATATACAAACCCAATAAGAGAGCTGGACAAAGCTTATACTCGTACACCATAGCAAAGCTATGGAATGCCCTAACCCCCCCATAACACAAAGTGAGTCTACGAAGACCTACAAAGTCACCCTGAAAAATCACTTTCTTAATAATCACATTTGTCCTTGTGATTTATGTATTTATTTATTTATTTAAATTTGTTGACCGGGAGTGTCCGACTGGACGTAGGTCCATTTTCAGCGGAGGCCCGGGGAGAAAAGCTCCACAGTTGAAATAAACTGACAGTATTTACATTGGATTACATAGTGATTAACAATTTACATAGCAATTACTTACAACATATTTACAGATGAAGAACATAGTACATCAGTAGACAACTAGAATCTTTATCTGTGAAGTGCATACCAGACATTAACAAATGTAACAAGAAGAAGAAGTTCGTGCCGTATAATAAGTACTGGCTTATGAGCATCTGAGCTTGCTATAATCAAGGTAGTTAGTGGAGTGGAAAGAAAGGTAGTGGTTAGATGGGGTGGATGATATTAGAGTGGGAGTTGCAAGGGCATAGCCAGCATGTTTTTAGTTGTGCTTTTAGTAAAGTTTTGAAGTGGGTGCATGATGGTATGGAGGCAATTGTGGTTGAGAGTGAGTTCCATAATTTGGCTATGGCGCAAGAGAATAGTGCTTCACCAGCAGAGTTATTGGCTTTAGTGATCTGCAAGTGATTTTTGCTGCTGGATCTTAGTGGTCTGGTGGTGCGATAGGGTTGGAGTAGATTCTGGAGGGATGGGATATTTAGTGGATGGTTTACTAGTTTGTGGGCGAGTGAGAGTTGATATCATTGAAGGAGGTGAGGGAGTTCAAGCCAGCCCAGTTCAGCAAGTGAGAGACAGTGGTGACTACGGTAGGATGCCCCTGTGGTGAATTTGGCGATTTTGTTGTAGCAGGTCTCTAGCTTGTTTAGATCACATTGCCTTAGGTTGGTATATATTGGAGAGGCATAAAGTAGGGTGGAGATAAGGTGGGAATTTGCTATTGAAATCTTTGCTGCTTTGGTGAGAAATTGCTTATTTCTGTATAACGCTCCTAGTTTTTTGTGGACTTTTTTTATAGTCATGGATATGTGAATGTCAAATTTTAGTTTATTGTCTATTTCCACTCCTAGCAATTTGGTATGTTCAGTTAAGTGATTAGAACTTCACATCACCATAAACCAACACCAACGAGTTTACTGACTAAAATACCCCTTTTTTAGATCAACTGAAATACTAGTAAACCAGCTGTACTTCTATGACTTTCTCTTAAACAAAGTAAGTTATTCAATATTTAATCCTTAAGAAACTTCCACAAGGCAAAAGTATAATCTCCTTCATATTGTACGGAATATACTGTGTGTCATGATTGTTTATATTGAATGTCCTCAAGTTATCCATTTATATACTGTGCAAGTTCTACTGTCATTTATTTTGACTGCATAATGACATTGTACTCTGCATATTTCTATCACTAAGAAATTCTATTTATATTTGTATGGTTTCTTATTACTGTAAATCTTATCCTATTGTATAACAATTTTTGTTTAGTTGTTTGCTGTAGTAATTTTTAACTTGTTACTGGAGCTTTTCTCCATAGGCCTTCACTGAAAATGGGTTATTCTGACCCAGTGGACTTTTCCGGTCAACAAATATCAATAAATAAATAAATAATGTCCCTGAGCTACCATGATAGGCTGGAAGCTCTTTCCTTTTATTTAGTGTAATACAGAATTTTGAGGGGAGATCTGCACATGAAAAACTCAGTTCAACTGAACCTTATTTTTCTCTGCAAGCCCAATATCTGTACCAATACTAGAACCAGGGACCTAGATCTTCATTAAGACATAAATATAGCACAGTGTAAGTCAGTGCCTCCCAAACCTTTGGAATAAACAGTGTGATTCACAATCTTAATTAAAACTTAAGCTAGACGACTGAATGGCTATCCACAAATTTACTTTGAGTCTGACTGGTACAGCCCTCTTGGAGAATGGAGGTATTGCCTGAGAGAGGGTGCTAGCAAAGCCATAAATGATCACAAGACTCATTGGCCTTGGAATATCCCTTTCGGATTTTCCCGGTTAGGGGTTGCCACAGCGGAACTCCGGTCTGCTATTAATCTAAATTGTTTTTATGGGTTACTCCCATAGCTTGTTAGGAAATCTCTGCCTGCAGCCATAATGATTCTGAATAGCAGAAAGTGAGTCTAAGAGTGAATGAATAATTAAATACTGCAACATGACCACTACAGAAAGTCAGTCTAAATCCAGTAAAATGTACCTCTGTGGAAAAGTCTGCCTAAAACAGGTTATTAGAAAGGATACTGAGTGGGTGAAAGGCAATAAACATGCAGATCTTCATCAACTTATGGAAATCAAACTTTTGAATGAATGTTATGTCTTATTGTACTTGTATAAATTGTTGTCTTTACTGATTTTGATCTCAGGTTGTGGCTGAAAGGGGTAAATAGGCCAGACCACTTACCTGGCAAACAAAGAGTAATAAATAAATAAACTGTCCAGAAAATGTTCCTGATTTTGCTTCTTATTTTTGCCTTTTCCCCCATAAAATGTTTGCTTTTCTAGTAAATCACTCAGGATCATACCTTTCAACTCTCCAGAATTTTGCAGAATGCCGTGATTGTTGCCTCATATTTTTAGCCTGTTCCTCATAAAATTTGTGGTTTTCTAGCAAACAAGTGAGGACTGTGCCCACTAAGTAATACAACAGTTAAGTCTGAGACTTCACATCCTTCAGAAAATGTATGCTGATGCAACGCATGTTTATTCTACCAGCTTTTACGTTTATAGCAGCAATCTTTAAAATCTGTCCCTGATTTTGGCTCTTTACCCCCCCCCCCCCCAATTATTTTTGGCTTTGTCCAGAATTCTTAAGCAAAAGTTCAGAGGTATGCTGGGATTACAGACAGTTACTAATGCCAGACATTAAATGTTTATATTTCTATTGTTCAGGAAATGCATGCAGAATCTGCTGTATTACATTTTAAAAGGCGATTATTTATATTAAGACACACCATCGTACTTTGCCCAGGTGTGAGCCAAGCCTACATGTTTGACATACAGATAGGGTTGGTCAAGTGTTTTATTTTATTTATGTGTTTTACATTTGTTGACCAATTATTATTCTAATTCTGTCCTTTTTTCAACATTAAAAAGCTTAAGGCTAAAGTATAAAAAATTTAAACTCTAATGCTGGGCATTATAAACTAGATGTCAGTGAAAGATGACCACACACAGTTTTAAGTAACTTGCAGTCCTTTAGGTTACACTGCTTTTCACAGCTCATTTTCTTTAAGATCAGTTGCAAAGTAGATCTGACAGTTTAAAGCTGGCTCATTTCACACCTTTTGCTACTGCGCATCCTAGTGTGTCCTAGAACAATCAATCACCTTTTAAATGAATTAATAATGTTTAAAAATTGTCCCTGGTTTTGAGTCTTCATTCCTTATGTTATTTTTTTGTCTAAAATACTTGAGGAAAAGTTGATTGGTATGGCTGAAAAAAAAAACACATTTGTACAGGGGTTTCCATGGTAATCATAAGCTTGGGTAGCCAGAAGAAGACAGTTTATTAGTCAAATTATCTTTTTCTGGCTGCCTGAGCTTGTTTCCTCAAACAATGGTATGAATGTTTCCATGTAATTGCTGTGCAGGTAGCAGTTTCAGGGCACATTGTGCAGCTGTTGAAAGTTAGGGGGGGGGTCTCACCCCCTTTGCCCTATGATTCTGGCACCCATGTCAGCACATGCAAACAAAAACGCACACAAACAAAAAAGAACAATAACATTGTTTTTGCAAGGGGCAACTTCCCCTGAACCCCTGTTTGAGATTGCTCAATATTAAGGAAAGAGCATATTTCAAACCAAGAATTGAGCAAGTTAGCACACTTGCTCTCCATCTGCCTTGTCAACCAAATTGTGTCGACTAAACAGATGTCAACCAAAACCACGCTTGATCAAATCTTCTGCCTTATATATATATATATATATATATATATATATAAATATATATATATGTGTGTGTATGCATATTAGAAATTAAAGCATCAAAGCATCTCAGAATATATATATATATATATATATATATATATATATATATATATATATGTATATCAGAAATTAAAACATCAAAGCATCTCAGAATAAGCTTTAATTTATTACAGAGTGTAATGTTTGTTCACCTGAATGCACTGAGATTGCCACACACTGCTGTCCTGTGTTATTTGGCATCCTGTAGTTAAATTTTGTATTCCTGTAGATTTTGTTCTGGCTTTTTCTAAAAGACTAGAATGGGATGTGTGGTGCTATACCACCATTTTGCCCATTCTGTTGTCCAGATTACTAGATACATGTGAATTCCACAAGATATACATAATTCCCAATTACAGACAATGCAGCTACTGCAATGTTGTAAGTAACAAATCCATTTGTTAAGATAAATGGAAGAGATTCAGTGTTATGTAGAAAATGTACTTGAAATATTGTTTACTTTATTTTAAGAAATGCTAATATAGTTTTTATATAACTAGTGCCTGCTGACAATCATCCGTCAGTGATTGATTTGCCCATTTGTTCCATATAAGGTGAGATCTGATTACAAAGGCTAACCTTAAAGCAGCCTTCAGCTTTTTTTTTCTGTTTTTTTAACAAAAAGATGGATGTTTTTCTTAAACGTTAACAGTAATAAAGAAGCTAGAAAATCTTTACCAAACTATGAATGAGGGAAGCGAATTAAGACAAACAAAATGTCAGAGCAGATTTTTAACTGAATTAAAAAAAGCTTTCTTAAAGTGAAATAAAAAGCTTGCTTAAACCATTTGAGCTGGAAGTGGTAACATGTTAGATAAAACAAAAAAAGAAATAAAACTCCAAGAAGTGGATGGTATTATTCCAGAACTGTATTAAAGTTTTCCCTTAAGGTCATACATATACTTCACAGAACATTTTTTGACACTCAAAAGATTAAACACATCCCACCATCATGGAAATGTTAATTAATAACACCATTTAAGGCAAGATATAGTTCCAGTTTGCTGTTCTAATTATAGACCCATTTCACTCTTAAATGTAGATTACAATATATTTCCTTCTATTTATCTATGTAGAAAGACTGAAAATGAATGTACCTGAATTAATAATTTCTAACCAAACTGGATTTATTTTACAGAGGCAAACTCAAGATAACATCAAAAGAATTCTGTGTTACATTTTGCTAATGAAAAGAAGTTGGAATTGGCCATTATTTGTTTAGACAGAGAAAAAAAAACATTTAACTCAGTTGTAAGTATTTATTTACAGTGCTAGAAAACATTAATTTCTCAGAAGAATTTATAAATTTAACAATGGCACTTTATTCAAATAATAAAGCATCTTTCAAGTTAGGCTTTTATATTTCATAACCTCTTGATACAAGAAATGGCACAAACAGGGATGCTGTTTATTATCTTTATTATGTGCTCCAACAATGGAACCCTTACTTGATAAACAAGGCTGTCATGTAAACATTACATTAGGTCCTGAAAAAATGGTGTAATTAAGTTTCCAAATATAGAAACATATATTCAAGCATTTAACTTTAAAATAGTCATGCATTAGGTAAACTCTAATTATAAAGCAAACTGGAAAGACTTACTTTTGGAACTATTTAATGAAAGGAAACTAAAAATAAATCAGCAAGAAATATTAGCTCATAATACAATGTATATAGTAATAATTCAATATAAAATGTAGAATCCTGCTGAATCAAACTACCTGAATTGTATATTAAAAATGTTAAAAATTTCATGCACTAACATCTTTACATAAAAGTGGTTGTATACGATATACCCATTTTATGCATCTAAAGGTTTAATTGTCAAAGCTAATACAGACACAATGATTAAACAGAGAAACAAAGACTGAATAAGGATGGTACACTTACTTTTCTGGAACATAACTAATGATGGCAGACATAATAACAAATGAGATGATAACTGGATCAGCATTTAAGAAAACAGATATTTTATCAAAGACGTCATGAGGAGGCAGGAATATTTAACTTTAAAGAAATATCGAAACTTGTAGAATATTTTTGTCAAATCATTTATAATGAAAAGGATTGTAATACAATTCTTTCAGATTTGTATATTTTAGTATCAGAATATACAAAAGGCATAATAGAAAACCTTTGGACGTTTATTTTTTAGGGAGAACAATATATTGTTGTAGAAAAAGACAAAAAAAAATCAATGCATTACATCTAAATCTCTCTTTTGGAAAACGCATACTTGGAAGATCTATCCTTCATAAAAAGCTAGAAGGAAAGTCCATAATACCAGCAGTATATTTTAATTCTTATACCTTGAAAGGAGTATTTCCTGTTTTTTTTTAATTTCTTCAACTTTTAAGGGGCATTATAGTTTTATCTTTTAAGTACATATTTAGGCATATTCAGTTAATACTAAAGAGGTTTACTAAGAGGAATATTCCAGCTTAACAAGAGAGTTTGTGTTGCAGTAAAGCTTTTCATCTACTGCAGAGATGGGAAGGATAGTTCTTAGGTTTCTAACAACCTAGAAGTTTATATTATTCACATTCTCTAGAGCTTCAGATTTAGTACTCACTGATGGATAAGAAATGGTGGCAGTATAATGTTTTACCTTTATGACATCACACCATTTCTCTTAGCATCAATTCCAAGCTAATTAATAACATTTACCTTTACTGTTTATTACTTTTGAGTACCAAATCCAGCTGAAAAGCTGAAGCAGAAACAACACACAATCCAGTTTTGATATTCAAGAATTATAATCAAAAGATTTTTAGATAGACTGTGCTAATACAAATACCTGAACATTCATATAATTATCTTATCTGGTAGAATGCTGAATGCAAGATACTTAATATTTTTTCATAAAAATTGGTTTAGTATGCACAGAAGACTAGTTTTGTGCATTTTGCTGTTAAGGGGCATGCTTAACAGCTTATTCTGTTACAAGGAATACATAGTAATATAACAAAGTCCCTGGGATTCATTAATGCATATGCTAAGTGTACACCATTTTGAGTGAACAGATAAGACAAACATAACTCACACCTTCTTCCTTTTAATTTTAGTTTTGCTACTGATTTTCCTGCAACTTTAAATACTGAAGGAAATTCAGAAGGGTTACCACAAAGTGTAGATTACTTGTACACTTAGTGTAATATTTCTGAGTGACTAGAAAGTGCAAAAAAATGTGATAGGGATGTTCTTGAATATAGATCGTGGACACTTATTGTGCACTTTACCTGTGTGTGTGTGTGTGTGTGTGTGTGTGTGTGTGTGTGTGTGTGTGTGTGTGTGTGTGTCTATATGTATATATATATATATATATATATATATATATATATATGGGATCTGTCAATATGTTCGAAGTTTCACTACTTTGAACCCCACCTCACTGAGTCCACTTGTTCGAAGTAGTGAAACTTTGAACATTGACTTTGGCAGTCACACTACAGCGCAGAATGAGAATATTCCCTTTTCCCTGCTGTAGTGCGATCTCAGAGTTGGTATATTTAAGTAGGGGGGTGTGGGGGTGTAGGGGGGCTTGCCCCCCTACAAAAACATGTTTTAGTGTTTTTTTCTTTTCTTTTTTTTTTGGGAAGCTCGGGGAACTAGACTTCCGTGAAAGTGCACTTTCATTTAAGTGGACTTTCGCTGAAGTGTAGGGTCTACTGCTCTATTTTGAAGAAGTGTATTTTCGATGTAGAGCAGTAGACCCATATGTATATATATATATATATATATATATATATATATATATATATATATATATATATAGGCTTGTCATTAACTTATTTATCATAAACAATTATTAATTTATGGGCTCAAAGTAAAGACATTATAAATATTTACATGGCAAATCAAAAAAAACTGTGTCTTTAAATATAAACAGGTGCACATCTGCAATAAATAAACTTTATAACAAAAGGAAAAAATTGCAGTCCAAGACCAAAAAGAAGCAGGTGCCCAATTGGAAGCAATGTCTCCTTAGTCTGAACAAGCAAATAAGAGCACTAGTGAAATCCTCCAAAGCAAACTTTGAGTCCTAATTAGCCACATCTACTAGAGACAATCATAAGGCCTTCTTCACATATGTCTTGCAACCTCAAAGGAAGCACCCAGATCTGTTCAGAACTGGTGGTCAAGGACACCACATATACAAATGCTGTAGATATAGCAAACTTTCCGGCTGACAGATTCAGCGAAAACTTTACCTGTCTGTCCACCCCATCAATAAATCAGGACATCCCCAGTACCTGCCCCCTTCCCCTTATATCTAGGGAACAGGTCATTGTTGCTCTCTCAAAGGCAAAAAATACAGCCTCCATGGGACCTGATAACATCCCAGGCTGCATCCTACATGAACTCAGGCAGGAACTTGCAACACCATTAGGCACCCAATTTAACCAAAGCTTGAGGACTGGCTTCATCCCAGCTGAGTGGAGGACAACCACTGTCATCCCTTTACACAAAGGTGGAGCATCCATTGATCTGGGAAATTATTGACCCATCAGCCTACCTAGCCTGATCTACAAGGCCATGGAATGGATTATCATGGACCTCATTAAAAGAACATTGGCTACCTCCACACACTTGATCCCACACAGTTTAGCTTCGTCAAGGGGAGGTCTTGTCTGCTAAATTTAGTTGACTCCTTTGACACAGTCATCAAAGCCATGGACGAGGGGAAGACTCTACACACCACCTACCTTGACATGGCCAAAGCCTTTGACACTATTCCCCACTCAGGTATAATAGATAAACTCTCTCAATTAGGCATCAATCTATATGTTACCAGATGAGTAGCAAACTGGCTCACCGATAGAACCAATGTAATCAAAATAGGGGAAACCATCTCAAACAGTAGACCCGTAACAAGCGGCATACCCCAGGGTTCAGTCTTGGGGCCTCTGTTATTTGGGATATCTTTTTCTGTGGTGCAGGCCAAAACCATTGGGCTATGGCTGACCAGGTTTGCAGATGACTGCAAGCTGGGTGCTGTCATCAATTCCCCTAGTGATGTGGACATCCTCCGGGAGGGTCTTATTCAGACAAATCACTGGTGCCACAAACATGGCCTCAAGTTGAATACCAAAAAATGCATCATCATCCCCTTTGGGGAGAGTGACATCCCCACAAATTATCACATTAATAACATCCTAAGCACTTAATCAATTGTGAGGGATTTTGGTACCCTGGTTGATAGCAACCTGACTTTTGACCACCATGTTGATTCCGTGGTATGGAAAGCCTTCTACATGGCCCACCACATAAGTTAGGGTATCTTATCCAGGAACAAGGAGGTCATAACATCCCTGTATTCTTCCCTCATAAGGCCCATTATTGAGTACAACACACCTTTCAACATGTACCTTGCAAAGCACATGCAGCAGATGGAGAGACCACAGAGGTTCCTCACTAGGGGAATCCAGGGCCTCAAACATCTACCATACACAGCTAGACTAAAAGCCCTACCCTTCTACTTAGTTTTGTAAAGACTCCTCAGAGGTGACCTCTGTCTGGCATACAAGGCAATCATGGACCCCACCTTAATGGGTCTGTTGCATATCTGCAAGTCAAGGTCCACTTGAGTAACTCACATGTGTGGCCTCAACTTGGTCTGTGACATCAATAGGACTTGTTGGCGGGACAGATTTGTGTCCAGAGACTCCCTCATCTATGGAGTAGACTCCCTCTTCACATCAAGCAGAGTACCTCTTTACCCCTTTTTAAGCACAACCTGGATAACTGGATAGGAAACAGAAAATATACCCCTAGGATTCCACCCATGTCCCTGCTGGACAGAGGCATTGGGTGCTGATTTGTTTAAACGTGGGCTAAACTTTTGGCTAAGCTTATAAGGGCCCCAGGGCAAATAGCCTAGTAAGCTCCTATGATCCTATGAATATTTTTGAATACTTTGACAAAATGAGAGTACACATCTGCTGATTGCAGGATCTTTTTTCAATACTTCTCCACTTATGTATTATTTGTTAGAAATTAGAGATGAAAAGCTATGTGAGGTGGCTCTATTTAGTAGGATTGTCGATCTGAGTCTAAAGTAAAAACATAAATAGATATCACTCAGTGGTGTCAAGTCTCCCCATTGTGAAAAGGCTAATCTTCTAGAGCTCTTTTTGGTTTTGGAGCAATTAAAACTTTGTCGAAGAAAAAAAAAATCTGAAGTCCAGTCTAGTTCCATTATAAATCATAGTTAGATTGGCTGGATATGGGGAATATGTTTTAACTTTCTTAATGCATAGTAATATTATTTTTATAATCTAGTTTCTTTAACTAAATTATACAAATCTTGTCATGAAGGCTTTTTAAAAATAGAAAAACTGTAGATATTATCATTAAAAACCACTCTTAAACAATTACCTTTTGTCAGGTGTCCAGGGCTTTCAATTTGGTTTCAGCTTCAAAAGGAAAATCAAAACTCAGTCTGTTTCTATTATAAACAATTAATAGTTTGTATAGTGTTTTCTCTTTTTAGCTAGCAGCTTTAAGCAAATCAAGATATACACTTATCTGGTAGCCTTCTAGATGAAAAGCTAGTGTCCCCCCATTATATTATTAAGTGTCTAGATTTTTCAGTCCACCTCATTCATTTTCAGATTTAGGAGATTGAAAATCAGTCTGGTTCCTTTACAGACAACTGTAGTACAAGAACATCAACTGGAAAAAAGCATCCAAAAGAATCAAAACACACAACATTGACCACCCCTAAAAAAACTCATTTTTTGTATATATGTATCAGATTACTCTAAAGTATAGAATGTGGAAATTCCCTGATCCCCACTCTATTGCGATGTTGCACAAAGTTAACACTGGTAGATATGATCCAATGATTCTGGATCACTTCTGCCAGCATAAACAGTATTTAACATTATGAACGTTTGATTATATGGATGTTTGCCATTTATATCCTGGATGGCCTTCCAGTTGTAAAGTTTATTATTTTTTTCATACCACCCAGACAATATTTCTAAGAAACATTGTACATTTTACAATTTCTTTATCAAGCCTTTGAAGAACCAGTATAGTTTGGAATGTCAGCTGTTGTTTGAAGTCATCATGAACCAGAATTACTCAAAAGGAATATTAAATAATGTTGCATCTGCTGCCCAGTGAAAACTGCTATGTTTGTAAGCTGTTTTGTAGTTTCCCAGTTTTCTAGGATTCCAGTAAATCTTAAATTAGAATTCTAGAGCACACTTCCAAATTTGAACACTTGTGGGATAATAAATCTATTTATGTTCTTTATTTTGAAGTATTTTGCTTGGAGATGCTTATTTTAATTATCCGGTGTTTGCTTTATCACAGAGTACTTTTAGTGGGAGAAAGGTTGTGATTTGCTCCAAAGATTCACTGTTTGCATCTTTAGTTAATTGCTGATATATTGAAATTATTGATTGTAATGAAGTACTTTGCCTACATAAATTATTTAACTTTCTTGTAATATTCATTACTCTGGGAAGCAGAGATTGAAATAAAAAGTGAAGTCAGTTTGTGCCTCCATGTTTCTGATAAAAAATGTGTACCTATTTTGCTTTGAGTGATATCCACTGAGCTTGTCTCCATCTCATCCTCTGTGCTTTCCCAGTTATGGTTTTCACCTGATGGTGGCTTCAACAGTGAGATTTTTGAGTATGTGTTCTCATGAAGTAACTGAAAAGCTTTTTTTTCACTGAAACAACAGGACTGGCTTTCTGTATTGTGCCAGAACTGAGGACTCCTTTTAGGACTTCCTGTCAATTTGTAAACAGAAAGAAGTATTTATCTTTCGTACATTTTTTATGAGACAAATGCATTTTGGAATTTTTATATATTCTCTATGGTTCAGGCTATTAGCAAATATGATTAATTGTGGCAAGAAAACTAGTTTTTACTTAAATTAAATGGTAAGTTTTAAGTTCTGTCAAAGTGTGTGATGCCAAACCTGTTGCTCATCAAACTTCTTGCTCTAGTATAAGTCACATCCTGGCTCTTGTGAGCTCTTATGACTTTTCTCCAAATTCAAAGCCTCTAGTTCTTGCATTACTCTCCAAGAAAGCAAATTAAGCTGTGCTATGGGAGTGGGTCAAGGGTGAGTTATGAAACTGAAATCAAACTACAGAGGTAAACAAGGTATGGGAACAAGTTAGGGACAGAGTACTAAGTGCTATAAAGAAGGGTGTTAGGAATTAGTAAAAACGTAAAAAATAAGGCCAAATCTTATCAGTGGCAGAGAGGTACAAAGCACTGACTATGTTCCAGACAACCATAGTTTAATTTGTGGCTCAAATGATTGATGGTGTAAGCAAGGAGGATGATAGTGCCCCTCTCAGGCAATGGGTGGAGGTGGTGGATCTGGGCTCATCCAGACCACTGGTCCCATCACAATTATTGCAGGTGGCCTGAGATAGTGTCATAAAAGCAGCAGATGGTACAAGGATGTGGGCATGACCATCAAATTTGGTGATGGTAGCCCCTGCTGGACACAAGAAAGAGTGCACATGAACTGATAGAGGGGCATAGGCAGTCCTTATGGTGATGTAGGTGCTCATGTCATCACCCAAAAAGAGGGCTTAGGCCATTCATAAAAACACTTTCTCATTGATGGAATGCTAGCAAGAGCACAAACCACTCCAGTATCAGCCAGGATGGCAGCATCTACACATGGCTCTTAGTCTAATGAATATGAGAACTCCTCATCCACAGGGAGTGATTAGGTTTGAATCTGACAGAAAGTGGCTTGATGGTTGGCAAGTGCAGGGGGCTTCATAGAAAAAAAAAATAGTCCACTATAGCTTCATAGCAATGTCAGGGCAGGCAGACAGAAGAGGATGGGAGGTGGAGGAAGTACAGCACAAGGAGGCTAGCAAAAGGGCAACAAATGTGGTGAGATCAGCAAAGGTGAAAGTTGAAGGGGTTTAGCAGAAGTTATTGAGAAGGGAAGCAAGACATTTTTAAGTATAGACATAAAGGAGAAGAGGAAGGACAGAACTAGCAAGGTTGAGCAAAGACTGGAGGGAGATCACAGATGACTGGAAAAAGAAAATGTACCAAATGGATACTTTGCTTCAGTCTTCACAAGGAAAAGCAAAGGGAGTGTCACATGATAAAAGGGTAGTAAGGTAGAGTAGGCAGAACATTGGGGAAACATTAGGCTAGAAGAGAAGAAGAAGAATATAAACCAAGATCCAGCTGCCTTTAGGGAAGGTAAAGCACAAAAAACACATGACCAGCCCCCCAGAACTTTCAGAATTCTAGCCAAGGTTCTCAATGACCCTTTATGGACATCTTCAAAAGATGCCTAAAGCCTAGAGGACAGCATTTGTGGTACCCTTGTAGAAGCAGAGGAGCCAAAGAAGTCCAGGTAACTCAAGGCCTGCTAACATAACAGCACTGGTAGGGAAAGTACTGGAAAAAACCCTTATGGGTAGGATGGTAAAATTTACATCTCCTGAGCAACAGCCAGCAGAGCTTCATGGGTAGCTGGAGTCATCAGTCATACCTAGTTCAGTTTTATTAATGGCTTTCAGGTGAGTTAAGTACCAGTAGATATAGTATCCATATCCTTCACAAAGGCCTTTGACTTGGTTATAACACAGGAAGCTCACAGTAAAACTAAAGCGGTTTTGAGTATGGCCAGAACTGAGGTACTTGATTGCTACATGGTTGAATAGTAGGACCCAAAGAGTTGCAGTATCATGGTCAATACTAGGAATTAGAAAAGTGACTAGTGGAGTACCTCAGTGGTCTGCCCTGTGTCTAGTAATTTTCAGTGGTTTTGTCTCAGGAATATGAGAAAATAGAGAACAGATTTGGCTTCCTTCTTTATGACACAATTCAGGTGAGCAATTATTACTTCTATCACAGGAGCACATCTAAATTAATATATTTGGTGGGGATCAGTCTAGAAAAAGATTTGAAAAGGATGACCAAGTGGTCAGTAAAGTGGCATTTGACATTAATTTTGAAAACAAAAATGCAAAGTTAAGTTGATCCACAACAAGTAATTAGAATGTAATATGAAGAAGATATAGATGTATTCAGAAATAGATTATGCCACCAGAAGGAGAGCAAGAGGGCAGTGGCAACAACAAATAGAATGCTGGTGTGCATCCTCAGGAGGATGGACTCCAGACGCAAAGAGGTGATGCTTTTATTCTACCAGGTATTAGTCAGACCACACCTAATATATATATATATATATATATATATATATATATATATATATATATATATATATGTGTGTATATATATATATTTATCATGGTAGTGCACTTATCTCAATGGACTCCTTGAAGGTATGGCTCGGGTGAATAAAGTCACATAAGAAATGAATAAAGCATATTTACAGATGCAAGGATATACTAAAAAAACACATACACTACCTAGAGCGCTTTGGGCAGTTTTGGAGACCATACAAGGAAAAGGATGTCAGACTGCTGGAAGGATTCAGGAGGTAAGCTGTTAGAAGGGTATGCAGAATGGAGGGGAAGGGATATGATCAGAGCATAAAGGATCCAGTGCTCTTCTTACTCAAGACCAGAAAATGTGTTACAAAGCTCTGATAGCTCAGTCAGTGGAGCATTGCAATTTTAATCTGAAGGCCCACAGTTCAAGTCTCTGTTTGTTCATCTGCTTTTTAGTCTAGTAGATAGCTCAGAGAATTAAAGCAATTCATGTATTCAGTGGTTGGATTTCCTTAGTCTCCATTTGCCTACTGCATGACAGAACTGCCACAGAAGCCGCATGTAAGAATTGATAAGACTGTAGTATACTAGAATTAACTGGCCACAACTGACATAAAACTGAAATTAAAGTCTTTATCTGTTCCTTACCCAAACATGTGCTGAACAGATGCCAGTCTCTCCTTTATGGGCCTTCTTGTGTACTTTTCAGAATGAATTCTCCAAACACTGTAGTTCATTTAATAAGGCTTTTTTAGATGTTTACAATATCCGAATACTGTCTTTATTAACAGCGCTGATAAACAATAGCAGTGTTGCTAAATACATCCAAAGTTTCTGCACATCCCTTCTGATTGTCCTGAATGATGAAACTGAAACCGTATTTATTTGACCTGCCTTCTGTACTCAGGCTCAAGTGCTTGTATTGTAGCTTAATCTTTTCTGTATGTCAGGTCGAACTAACTGAATGACTGCCTTCCCTAACTGTATCTGAAGTATATTTAATAATACCAAAACCCCATAATGCTTTACACGCCTTCTTAGCCCTGGTAACCTTGGTTTTCGGGCCTGGTCTTAATTTAAAATTCCATTAAGGAACATTCTGTAGCTGGCAAGACTGTATCTTTCCCTTGAAAAAAGAAATTCTGTATTTCCTGCACATTTTATGCTTATCTTTCCTTTCTAATAAACTGTTTTTCTCTGAAACTGAATGCATAAATGTCTGACTCCATATTTCAGGCCTTATTCTACCTAAATGTACTACAGTGAATTTATTGAGAATTTGCATAATGCCTAAGAACTACTTTAAAATGGAGGTCCCAAATCTAACACCACATAACCAGGTGGTGCTCTGTGGCAATTGAGAAATTGAAGTCGGTTCTTCACTGTTCTCCTGGATTGCATACCAAGTAACTGGCTATGGACTTATGATAGTTGTTTTCAAGGTCAAGTAATAGAACGGGAATGGTGCGTTGTGAATAGGAAGGGCAGAGGAGGAAGGAGAGGGCAAAGATAAATTTTAGTGACTAAGTATTCTCTGGATCTCTAAAGGTACGTCTTCATTGTAATGGATATAGACACATGGAATAGTCTACCAGAAAAAATGGTGGATAGGGAAACCTAATGCATTTAAGGGGGTGTATGCAGATGCAGAAAGGGTGAGGGGGATGTTAGGGATTTAAAGGAAGTAGAATATTAACTGCACTGTAGAAAAGTAAGTATAATGTAAGGTAGATTGTTACACACAATGGATTATGGACATTTTTAAGTTGTTTTAATCACTTGTATTCAATAATGGTTGTGAGCATTTCTTATTTGCCTGGCAATTTTCTCAGAATATGTAAAGTGGTTGTAGCCCCCCCCCCCATGAGAATGCTACTGTGTTCTGTTTTAGTTGTGTATGACTGTTAAAGTAGTTCTTGTGCTGTTGTCATGAAAGGGTTTTATATATATATTTTAGTTCAAGAATTTATTTCTATTAATCTCACTTTTAGATAGTCTTGCATAAGTATTGAAACACTATTACCTGTTATGCATGATCACAATGAAAGGACATGAATTTCAGTTTCAATTTCAAATATTTAAATGCCTATATCTAAACACTATTACAAAGAATAAAACATTAATAAACATAACAATATGGAATTATATAAAAGCTAATCCTCTTGTACAAAGTGAAAAAAGGAAACCTTTGAGCAAATGGTTGAAAATGTTAAGCTTTACGATTGTCTTAAGCCATTCTTGCAAGAGGTTGCAAAAACACATAAAGGAACATAGCCCTGATGTATCTAGCTAAACCCTAGGAACCTAAAATCAGTACATGGTTTGATGAATGAAGGGTGTAAGCAGGCAGATACAAACTTAAAAGTTTCCTATGCTAAGGGGGCCCCATGTTGTGAAGGGTTATGTAAACCAGGATGAAGATTTTATTGGTGATGGAAGACCAAACAGGTAACCAGTGCACTCTTGACAGCACTAATGTAATATGGTGATAATGAAATACTCAGTAAGTAACCAGGTGGCAGAGTTCTGCACCAGCTGTAGTCCCAGATAAAGGAGTAATCCATATGTGAAGAAACCAGAGCATTCAAAAGCACAGGTAAATCAACAGATGGAATTAGATGCGTAATTGGTGAGCTGTACTACAGAGGATAACCACAGTATTTCATAATGGGAGAAACCATTAATCAAAACACGACTCCCAGATTACACACCTTAGAGACATGCTCCAACTTAACAACACTGTTACACATGGTGGCATGAATGGTTATAGTAAACACTTCACTGGTGTTGAACTACAAACAATTTTCAAACATTCAATTGTGGATGCATTTCAAGTCAAAAGGAAGTTTATTTGTGATAATGGAGAACACTGGACTGAAATAGTGTATTTGCATGATAGCTGAATTTTTATGGCAGAATCATACTTGCACACATTCGCACTGCTGTCATAACATGTAAAATTATGATTGCAAAGACACTGTTTCAGTCTAGTGTTCTCCATTATCATCAGAATGACAGGTACTATACTGAGTTATACTTCAACGTAAGTTATTTGCATTGAACCTTAATATTTGCAAATCTTGGATAACTTTCTCCCAGCATTTAGCAGTTACACTTACAAAGGTTATCCATAATTGAGGTTGCAATCTTTTGTTTTTTGTGCACATCTCTCCACTGTTTTGACTTTGCCTCAAAATGTTGCACTGTCTCTCCTAATTGTTCCTCTGGGAGAAAAGGTGGTGGATTATACTTAATGGATAATGGTAATAATTAGTTATAGACTAATTAAGATTATCTGACTTTGTCAACTTTTTAATATACTAGTTTCTGGAGACAAGAGGTTCAATTTTAAGTGATAATGGAGAACACTACACTGAGCATAACTCACGTTTCTATTCATAAACTCACGTCACACTTAGTCCAGTGCTCTCTCTTATCACCAGTTTATTTAGAGCTACCGCTGAGTCTTGAAAAAAGGAGAGGAAAAGCTGCATGTCATTAGCATAACAATGCAAATGTAATCCTCTCATGTCAGTAATGTCTCCTAGCAGCAGCATATGCACGATAAACAGCAATGGACACAGTCTGGAACCTTGTGGAATCTCATAAGAAATTGCAAAACATGAGGAGGAGTGGACGTCAGACACAACCTGCTAAGTATGACCAATGAGACATGAGAAAAATCACTGTCATACAACACCCAAGATACCACAATAGTGGGTCAAAAGAGTGAGTAAAATATCATGGACTATAGTGTCAAATGTTGAGGAGAGATCTGAAAGGGCCAAGATGGAGTAACATTGCTGACCTCTAGCTGTTTGTCAATCACCGACTACTCTATACAAGGTGGTCTCAGTACTTTGTCTAGACCAAAATCCAGACTGGACTGAATCCAAGATTCTATTAGCATTCAAATAGTAGTTCAGCTATGCTTAGATGACCTTTTCATATACCTTAATGACAAAAGCAAGATTGGAAATAGGTATATAATTATCCAAATTATCATCATCCAACTCTGCCTTCCTGAGGATAGAAGTAACCCATGCCTCTTTTAATTTTGAAGGAAAACTCCAGCCTCAAGAGCTAGGGTGGCAATCTGATAAAAGACCAGACCCAAGACATCCAGGCATGATATAACAAGCCTCATTGGACATGGATCTAGACCACTGGAAGTCAAGTGCACACAAGTGACCATTGTAATGAAATTGTCATAAATGAGGGTTTCAAACTTGGACTAAGAACAAGACTTTTTACACTGAACTGAACCACTATGAGCCCCTAAGAGAATTTCACAGCCAGCATTAGACCAGGAGGAACAGGCTTGAAAGCAAAACATCTAGCAGAAAGCTCACATTCCTGAGCAGACAAAAACATTCTTGTGACAGAGTGACAAAAATAGATGAATTACTAAGCCTAGATACCAACCATAAGGGTTCTGCTGGGCAACTGTCTCAAGACTAGCAAACAGATTTCTTTCAGGTTACCTTGATCTGATTAGCAGAATAATGTTTGTCAGCTGCAAGTCTATCATCCAGCAGGCAAGAGTGGTACCACCTCTGCTCTAATATTCATCCCACTCACCTTAGATCATAGGACTCAAGAGTGCACCATAGGTCACATGACATAAGGCGAATAAGGTATACATACTGTGAGGGTAAGACATTGTTATATGCCTCTACAGCCTTAGCAATGTTCTGTGAACAGAACTTCTGCATCTGTTGCTTGATAATGGAGCCATCGAGTCAGATGTTACATAATTCAAGTTTCTACAAACCACCAAAATCTAGTCAGGAGAAAGAGGAGAGAAACACACACATCAAAAACTGATTGAGGTTCTGGTCTGTCATGAAATCCAATACATGAAGTATTGTCTTAGAATCTAAACCCAGTTTAATATATTTAGTGAGTCTTTTTTTAAACAACTTTATTGAATTTCAAATAAAAAACAAATCTTCATAGATTATTCACAAATATTTCTAACTTAAGTAATTTAAAACAAACTATATTAAACAAGCAAAACTAAACTATTTACAAAGACATTCACAAATGTATAATACATAAGTATTGGTATACATCAACAATTATCTAACTTGACAAGTTATTTCCCTAGTAAATCATATAACTTATTCCACATATTGTAAGAAGATCTATTCCTGTTAGATCTTGCTTTAATGGTCAATATTTCCAAATGACAGACTTCAATAAGAAGATTCTTAAATTCTTGGAAAGAGGGAGAAGTGTCAGATTTCCAATTTCTTGTTATAGTTTTTCTGGCAACAGCTACTGTGGACCAAATCATAGGGTACTTAGTTTTCTTAATACATTCAGGTATTAGAGTATTAAATAGGATCATAGATTTAGTAAGTATAAAATTATCTGAAAATAAAGCTTGCAAAAAGACATTAATGTCTTCCCAGTGTTTTTTAAGGTAACATATTCAAAGAACATGTGTGACCAGTCTGCTCTCACTTCTTTTTTATATCTCCAGCATGTATTATTTTTCTTACTAAATTTACTTATGGTGTAAGGAGTTAGGAAAGATCTATACATGTATTTTCATGTAAATCATCTCTATTTAATAGAAGAAGTGGTCTTACTAGCTGATTCTAATATATTTTTTATCTTGATCATTAGGGGATAATTATTAATAATAAGGAAATAGTTCCAGTAACTTTCAGGGTAAATAGCAGTGCTACTTTTAATTACTTTATATATGTATGATAATTTATTTTTAATAAGATATCTGTGTTGCATAGAAAACAAATACTGTATAAGTTTAGGTATCAACTGTTTTATCATTGGAGACATTAGATCAAACTTATGTAAATGAAATTGTCTACATGCTTGTATTTCTAACCATAAATTAGTGTCTATCTCAAATTCAGCTATCACATGGTCAATTGATTTCAGCTCATGGTTTACTATCAACTGAAACCAGTATATTAGATTATTTCTTTAAGAGTAACATTTTTGTATTATCAGATGAAAGAATAACTCCTTGAGTAAAAGCAGTGGGGAAAAGGATAAAAAAACAGGCCTTATATTCTGAAGATTTATATATGTAATTTCTAAATGTTTTTTAAGATAAGTAGCATATAATTAGATGTATGCTCAAGAGGAATATATGTAGAAAGATATTTTAGTAACCAAACAAATGAATTATTTACTATAGATAATTTTTGACAATTAGAATAATTATATGACTTACAAGATGATATTTCTAGAAAATGTTTCCATTTTGCTGTGTATTCTATATCTTGAAGAATAGTTATGGATTTAATCACAGATGAAATTGAATATAGTTCCAAGTTGGGTAAACCAATACTTCCATTATTCCAGTTTCTCATGTGATAGGTTAGTGCTATTATGGGTTTATTTGGAAACCATAAGAATTTTTGGATCATGAAATTAAATTGTTTAATTATTGATTTTTGGTGGTGTAAAGATATTGGCTGTATAATATAGAGTACTTTAGGAAGTAGAATCACTTTTATAAGAAAAAGGAAGCTTTTCCATTTACTTGTAAGGTCATCTATTGCAGATAAGCTATTATTATAATTTAGTTTAATAATATCTTTAATATTAGTGGTTATTATTATTCCCAAATATATTATTTGGTCATACAGCGGTAGCGTTATTGCCTCACAGCAAGAGATTCTCCCATTCGATTCTCGTCTGGAGTGTGGGGAGTGTCTTCTGTGTGGAGTCTGCATGTCCTCCCCACGGTTGGGTGGGCATTCAAAAGACATGCGTAATGGGCGTGCCTTTGTTGAAGGTTGAATGTCGAGCTGGCACCTCAGCGTTCGTCAAAATCTACTGCCAATCATTAGCGGACCAGAGTTCCGCTGTGGCGACCCCTAACCAGGAAAAGCAGAAAAACAACAACAACATTATTTGGTCATCTTGTGCTAAAAAATTTTGTATTTATCATCTAGTCTATATTTTTTTGAATAAATAGGAAGAATTTTTGTTTTATTATTAATGGTTAATCCAGATTTTCTTTTAAATTTTGCCATAGCATTAAAAGTGCTGAAATAGATGTATTATTTTCCTCTAAGGTTATAAATATATCATCTGCAAACAATTGTATTTTGGAAGACTTCTTAGAAGTTAACTCAAAATCTTCAATGTCTTTATCCTTCCTAATTAAATTAGATTAAGGTTCCATTATTAAAGTAAATAGAAGTGGTGATAAGGGGCAGCATTGTTTAGTCCCCTTGGTTATTGGTATTTTTTGCAAAATACTAGTACCAATTTTAATATATGCTTGACTACATTTATATAGTTGTATAATGAGATTTATAAAATTATTTGAGAATTTTAACAATTCCAATAGTATAAATAAGTAATCCCAGCTAACTGAGTCAAAGGCACAGTTTATATCAAGGCTTATTAATGTAAGACTTTTGTTTAGGTTCTTAACAGATTCATTTAAGGTAATAGTTATTTTTATATTGTTGTATGTGTTTCTATTTACAATGAAACCTGCTTGATCTTCATCTACTTGAGTTGGAAGACATATCTTTAACCTGTTTGCATATATAAACATAAACATTTTATAATCAATGTTTAGTAGAGAAATTAGCCTATAAGAAAAACATTTTGTGGGATCTTTATTAGACTTTACTATGGGAGATATAAAGGTATATTTCCAGGATGGTGGAGTAGTGGCATTGTTTTGAGAGATAATAAAAACTTTATGGAGTATATTAAATGCTGTTTTGGGTAATATTTTATATATTTCATGAATAATGCCATCATTTCCAGGTGCTTTATTTTGTTTTAGTTAACTAACTTCATTTTGAAGATCAATAAATTATATATTTTTATCAATAAAGGATGTTTGTTCTTCTGATAATCTATTTTAGTGTATTTGGAGATAAAGGTTTTGATCTCCTCTTTTGAATCGAAGACTGTAGGGTTTTGATTAATATTGATAAAACAATCTCTAAATTCTGTTATAATATTCTGTAGATCAGAAACCATCTCTCTTTTTTTTTTAGGAAAGAAAATCTCATTAATATGATTTAGTTTATTGAGTTTTTTGATTTTGTTGGCCAGTATATTAAGATGCCAAAGATTGGTAGAAAAGTTTATAAATTTAAATTTCTCTAAACTAATCATGGTTTTATGATTCAAAATCTCCAAGTATTTATTATTTAATGAGATGATTTATTTTTCTTTTTCACTTATTTCTTTATCTCATCTATTATTAAGCTTTAATTTGTCTAATTTAAATTGTATGTCTTGTAATTCTTTATCCCATAGTTTCTTTTTATTATTATACCAGGTAATGATTTTCCCATATAAGTAAGCTTTTATGTCATCCTGTGTATATATTTTGGAAATGTCATTTGTAGTATTTAAAGATATACAATTTTGAGTTTCTGATGAAAGGAATTCTTTAAAGTATTTTAATTTAGTAATGTAAGCAGGAATTCTTTTAAGTTGAATATTATAAGTTGTGTTTATTAATAACTCAAAAGCTATATAATTATGATCTGATAAGGGACAGCAGATTACCTTTGTCTTAGATAAGTTATCAGTTAGTTCTTTAGAGATATAAACTCTGTCTATTCTAGAATGGGTGTTATGTCTTTGGGAATAGAAAGTAAAAAATCATGAATTTGGATCAGCAAAATTCTTAATGTCTTTCAGAAGATATAATTCAGTACAATCTTTTAACAGTTTAGCCGATGCTGAAATCCTCCTATTGCCCTTGGTATTGGTGTCCTTATCATTTAATATGCAATTATAGTCCCCTGTTACTGTAATGCTGCCTTTAGATAAATGGACAATCTGATTTAAATGCTGTTTTACTGTATTCATCCCAATTCCAGGTAGCCAATAAATGTTAATAAGTGTAAATAGTTTTTGTTCAAATCAATTCTGGCAGAGCAAAGCATTCCTTTATCATCTTTATAAACTTCTATTATTTTAGGAACAGGTATTGTATTACTCCAAAAAATAGCTACTCCTCTTTTTTTGAGAATGTTCTGAACTTGATAATACTAAAAAATTAGGTGTGATTTATATAACTTAAGATATTTATATAGATTTCCCCTCTTACAAGGATTATTTAATCCATTAATATTGATTGAAATACCCTTTAAAATAAACATATAAGCTTATTTATATGGATTAAATATACATTGACCATTAATATATTTTGTGGAAAGAACATATGTGGAATTCCATCAGATACAAAACAATTAGTAGATAAATATAATTCAATTGATGTCTGTTCAGTAATGGTTTTTATATACAAAGACATAGTGAACATCAGATTAGCTTGAAATAAACAATGAAAATATAAAAGTGAAGAATTGAATTTACCTATACCCATTCTGGGGTTAAAAAACTCCTAATTTGAGTAGCATGTACTACCCAAATTAACCACCTCTCTAATAGCAACAGCTAATCAGTAGCTGTCAACAAGAATAAGATCTTGAATATATTATAACAGCAATTAAAAGAGTACTCATCAATTATATAATAAACTAATCTACCATAAAACCCATTCAATTGTGTATGTCTTACTTTGTATCTCCATCATATATTAAAATAATTATACCAACAAATTTATATAAATAGTCATTTTGCAATGATACTAAGAAAATTAAATAAGTTCAATAAACATTATATCAACAGTATATCATTAAATAAATCTGTCCCTTTCATCCATATCAGTCAAGAAGGAAGAATCAAATAATATATTATAAGTTAGAAAAGCTATAAAACTTAGATTCTAAAGATCAAATTTGACTAAAATATTCTTATACATAAGCTGCACATATGTAAACCATAATGTGTGTTAACATTCACAATACTTTAATGAAAAAACCTGCATTTTAGTGAAATGTTAATACAAAAAAATAAAAGAAAATACAAAACTAATTTTGGATTTGAATCAAAAGAATTTAATTATATATGTATTGTGTATGTGTGTGAGTGTATATGTAAGCATATATGTCTGTGTGTGTGTGTGTGTGTGTGTGTGTGTGTGTGTGTGTGTGTGTGTGTGTGTGTGTGTGTAGAGGAACTGTCTAATACACAAATATTACTCCCCCCCTTTTTAATGTATGAAGGATCACACTCAAGTCCATTCTAGTATTAAAAGAAATAAAATAGATATCTGAGCAACTTTGAAATCTACATACAAATGTTAATCATCACACGGTGTATAGTGAGTGTTATTGCAGCTAACACCCCTTAAACCCAAGTCTTTACTGCTTAGGTGTTAAACTGTTGGGATATGCCAAACCTAAAAATCTGAAAGCAGTACATGTAAATATTGTCATTTAAATCCTTACTATACTGTTCAACTTATCAATAACCTTAATGAACTAAGTATACAATGCTATAAATGTTCAGCAGAGATGTAACACTTTCATTTTTTTTTAAATTGGAGAAATAAACAATAAAACGCTGCATATATGAATAAAACTGTTGACCAAGCAAACAAGTGAAAAACATTAGATCAGTGTTATAGCATGACAGTACTTTATACCGTCTGAAGTATAATATGTCAGTACATTTAACACAGCATAGGCATACAGGTATTATGCTGCCTTCATATTTAGGTTATTTATTTACCTAGCTATGTTAACATGAATAGTTTAGAAATCATCCTTTTATGAAACCTGAAAATAAATTATATATTTTAAAAAGTGATTTGTAATTTGATAAGCAAACCTGACCATGTCTAATAAGTGCTCTTCAGATGTATTTTCTATAAAGTAATGTTTTCCTTCTCTTTTTCTTTAACATAAATATTCTTTTTTTTAAGTCAATCAACTAACATTTTAATTAAACAGTAAAAAAAGATAGTTACTGTGTGAATATATGTCAGTCTGAAGTATTTTTGGTGATTTGATACCCTTCAGAGCTTCTGATAGCATTTCAACATTCTGTCCTGCTTGGATGATGTCTTTATAAAGTTTAAAGTTCACAGGAAGTGAGTGTGAATTGTAATGACTCCAAACCAAGTCATCCTGAGTCCCAATGGCTCGAGACAAGATCTCTCAAGCCCAAAATGAAGAAAGAAAAAGGGAGATGCTTCTAATTCAGTGGGAAATCATATGTACACTGAACAATCTTGATTGCGTATGTGTCTTGTGCATTCAGATAAAACCTCCGAGATAATCAGAGACCTTCAAACCATAGAAACCAAGCTAACATTAACTGGCCATATTAATGAATGATTTTCACAACAAATCCATACATTAGTACATATATACTAACTGCCCAGATTTGAAGTTAACAACAATGGTCAGAATGTTAACCAAATCAAACACATCTAATCACTGCAATAAGATTTCCTTTGCTTAAAATATTTGTATTTTCCTGGTTACAGGGAATTATTTTATATTCAATAAAACAAAGATATAAACTGCTCACCTGGGTATTAAGTCCATGGTTTAGTCCCATATGAAAGTAAGAACAATATAATCATGCAAGGTTTTTAGTAAACAATACAAGTGCAAAGTATAAAGAAGAGCAAACTGTTATTCATTTTATAAGCTTCTTTTTTTTCTGAAGTTTTCTATGAACCACTGTCAGCTAATATTTTCAAACTTGCATTAGCCCATTCCAGTTCCTCAATTTTGTCAAGACTTTTGTTAGATCTGATAAATGAGAGAGCAGCATCTAAGGACTATCTTGCATGACATTTTTCAATCTAGCTGGAAATAGTAAATTAGTTTTTATTTGACATTTTTTGAGTTCTTTAATTAAAGGCAAAAAAAGTTTCCTTTTAGCTATAACTGTTGGGGAGTAGTCATTGTGAAAGCGTATAATGTTATCTTTTATTTTGATAAGAGCTTTAGCGCAAGCTGTTTTGAGGATCATCTCCTTGTCATGTGAAGAGAGAAATTTCACAATCATGGATTTAGTTGAATTGTTTTTACTAGTTTTAGATGATACTAAAAATCTGTGTGCTCTTTCAATGCCATAAGGTAGAGCTTCGGGGAGATCAAGAACTTCATGTAGTCAAGTCATCCACTTTTGATTGTAGTAAAGTATTTTGTTTTAACAAAAATTCAATGTTGTTTTCATCTTCTTGTGGTCTGCTATCCATATCATTATGTGCTAGTTCAATTCCAGAGATTTGTGTTTTCTGTTGCTGAAGATCTTCATGTAAAATATCCATTTGCTTGGAACATTTCTCCTTGAAGTTATCTAACTTAGAACAAATTTTATCAATTTTCACTGACAAGTTTTGAATGTTGGATAACAGATACTAGTTTTAATAGTATCCGTTGGTGTAGAAAAACAGCCCTTAGGATAGTTTTAATCAACAAAGTCCTGTCATAAACTAATTGAAGTGACAGAGCTGAAAAGAACTGCTGCTATTCAGAACACATCTTAGCCACACCCTTCTATTTAGTGAGTCTTTGAAAGGAGACATGCAAAGAACTTCAGCAAATGTTCTTATACGACTGTCTCCATATTCAGTTTAGGTTTTGATTGCAGATTGCTTTGCCTGTAGAGCTTTTGTAAATTTATATATTTTTCAGATATTAAAAGTGATATTGAGGAGCAATGTATTTTCAGACACAAGATGGCGTGTTGCATTACTTGTACAAATTTGGTATCCATCATATTTAAGGTCTTCAACGGTAAGTTCACTAAGTACCTACATACTATTTTTTTTATGAGACATTTCACCGCCTTGTTTTATGGCTGTAAATTTTAGTATAAGATGCATTAGAAATATGACTGCCCTCTAAAGATGAAGTGTGGCGGTTACCTTAAAGAATACTTTCATTAGTGAGTTCCTTTTGAAATTACTGTATCTATCCAATAATTCCTCTTGAAATTGTGGGTGGCATGGAACCTGTTTTTCTAGTCTCCAGTTTAGAGCTGTTAGTCTGGCAAAAAAGGCTAGATATTGTACTATGCCTTTAGTAAAATCAGTTTTACAATAAACAAGGCTTCTTATTACAAATTTTCCTGTGACCTCTTAATAGAGTACATGAATTTGTTCTCTTCAGTTATAAAAATAATAAAAAGTGGACTAACTTTTCAACAGTTTAGGTGAGGAATTGTTTTTATACTATAATAAAATGTAGCTTTTTCTTTGCAAATTAAAATGCCGTAGTTAAGCGCAGATGGTTTGTACTAGCCACTTAATCTGTTAGCAGTAGTACTCCTGTAGTTTAATGGTTAAAGATGGTGACAAATGTCTTGTAAAGACCAATATTAATAACAATAATATTAATAAGTGGTTTCCTATAGTGAAGAATATAAGATGATCAGGGATATTGTAAGTAGAAAATGGGCTACTTTTTAGTTAAGTATGTTTGCTTATCAGAGTGTAGGTGACAACCCTTTCTTTATTTACCAAACTGCCCCAACATTAAACAAAAGCTAGGAAGACCACAAATAGAAAATAAAAATTGGTGTGGTACCTGAATGGGCACAAGGAAACATGGTAGCTGTAACTAGTGTTGATATATATATATATATATATATATATATATATATATATATATATATATATATATGTAAACTAATAGAAGACTGAAGCTTAATATCTCCTATAGTAAATCCATTATATTAAGCTATGGTAATTGTAACATTAAAGGATTGCTTTACATAGCCACATGTTCCACTTGCTCACATTTTTATGTCTGAAAAACTGAGAGAAATTAGAAAAAGTGTACATATGAACATTATTAAGATACTACAAAAGAAAGCCACAATAATGCCCTCTACAACACTCTTTTTTATTTGAGAATTTTTGAGGATTTAAATTTGGTGTGTTGGAGTTGGTTCCTGTTGATCCTAGGGGAGGAGCGTGGGAAGAAACTCTTGAATATAAGGAACTATTGTGGCAGTTAAGACTGGTTATGACTAAATGCAATAATACCTCCAGGTCTTAATGATAATCTATCATGCCAGTGTTAAAATTTATTGCAGCAAAATTATAAAATGTTTAAATTTAAAATACCAAGCAGTAACATAATTCCCACATGGGGTAACTGGCTAGGCTTTAAATGGCCCACAAGGGTAGTTAGCCTAATACTAATCTATGAACCTATGAACTAATCTATGAATCTATAGTTCATTGTTTTATATCTCTTGTTTTATGTTCAGTATGTTTTAACATGTTAACTTTCTGATATGACTGATTTTAGCTTTTTGCAGATTTTTCATTCAAATGTGATAATTTATAAACACGTGACTTAATTTTCATAAATGAGTATATTTAATGTTGTAGTGCCTGAAGTATTTTTTTTCTAATGAAGTCTGTTATATTATAATTAGGACAAAAGTGTTTAACCTTATAACTTGGTGATACATTAAAATGTGTTTTTTTATATATTTGGTGTTCTGGTGACTGTTTAATTGCAGTAAACATTTATGCTCATTTTGTGCATTTTTTGTGGTCATTTTTGGTACTTGCGTATTATCGCAACCACATTCTGAACAGGACAAACTGCTCTTTTCCACGCCGTACTCCTGCCATTGTAAGATATGTGGTGAAAGGTTCTTGGGATGAGAATGTTACACTCCTTACTACATGTAATTTTCATAACACATACCACGCAAGTCGGAGGGTAAACTGTCATAATTCTGCAAATACTTACAAACTTATTACAATTACAGCAGCACAGTTGTGACAGGCACTGTGATGGGATGCACATTCCTTTTCAAAGTAGGAATGCTACTTTTCATGTCACTATAGTAGGGTTAGGCATGTGTAAGCAGAAGTGATGTAGCCCACCTCCTTTCCACCCCGTGAAAACACCTCTGTAAAGGCAGTGTCATAATGCTGATGTCATGCATGCAAGGAGCAAAAGTTAAACTCCTGTGTGCTCATCTACCCACATTACTACAGACATTTACAGACACCAATTTCAAATTTCCTAGAGTAAGACCGTGTTTTTAAAACAAGTTCTTCTCACTGTCAGGTCAGATCGATCAGCTTTCATTCACGCACTGTGGTATGCTTAACAAGTAGTTCAGGTGGTGAATTACTTAACCATAATTTAAGGGTTTCTCATCAGTACTTGGAGTGCATAATGGTTTAAGTGGTCTGTCAGAAATCATGCAATGCATGCATATATAAACGTTTAAACGGGTACTCATGTACTGTGACTCAGAAATACAAATACATAAAAGCTGATTTTCCATTGTGGCAAAAATAGACCAAGCCACAGAGGTCTGGAAAATAGTTTAAAAAGCTTTCATTCACTTTAATTTCATTTAAAAGATGTCAGTAGTGTGGCTTTTGCTCATGGTTGCAATAATATGTAAGTACCTAATTTTTTAATAGTTTAACTTCCTAAACATGAGTAAGTTGTTTATATAAAAGCATTAACAAAATAGTGCCTATACCCTTCCATAAACAGTTCAGTCATAATACTTCACACAAGGTAGGATAGAAATCAAACTTTGCTTAACATTATTTATGTATGGATATATGTATATATGTAGTTATGTATTTTCATGCAGCGTATGTGGGTTAATCCTTTAAAAAGTTTAGGTACAATCCAGGCCAGCAGCAGGCAGATATAAAAGTGGAATACACACAAACTGTTGCATGATTATGGGAGAAGAAAATTAAATGCAATGTATACAGTACTATTAATTCTGATTCGCTAAAGAGTAAGAATGTATTACCTTCATGGCAAGCATAATTATAAACAATGATCATTACACAGAATGCAAACAGAATTCTTTATACTTTTTGATATTAAATGACAGAAGTATAGGAAAATCAAAATATGGAAGCCGGATACTAATTCGGTTATACCAGCTATAGTTGTAAATACCACAGCAAGATCTTCTCTTCTATTAGTCAGTATAATCAAAGCCACTGTTGTCATGTTTCTGCTATTTTAATATCATGATTGCCTGTCTGTTATTCTTTCTGCTTTCATCCAGTAATCAGCCAAATCAAAATCACAAACAGGTTTGAAAGTTTACAAAGCAACTGGTGCAAGCCCATTACAACTCAATAGATAATGAAGACAAATTGATCACAAATACAGATGCAGTCTCTAGCTTTTTTAACTGTTCGATGTTTTGCTTCTGACTTTGAACTATTCTCTGGACATAAGTGGTGGGAGACAAGAAGGTGAACTACTAGAAGGTAGTTCAGTTCAAATCAAGCCTCATTATTCATGGCGATGTTTAAATGGTAAAGTTCAGATTTATGGAGACTACCTTGTAGCAGTAAATTCAACATTTAGCAGAAATGTATTGCTTTACCTTGAATTCAAGCACTTTCCTTGGATTGAATGACAATGCACGTTCTGTAAACTGGACATGTCTGACACCTACCTACAAAAAGAATTTGATTTTTGGAATTCAGTAATGATTAATACATACGAAAGGCCATGTGAGCACAAGTAGTCAGGTTTTAGATTCCTTTTAGCAGCAGTTATTTTCAAAATGTCTGAAGAAGTATCTTAATTTATATGAGATGGAACTATTAACATTTTTTTATTAAATAAAGTTTATTTATTTTTCTTTTATTATTCATGTTATGCTTTTTTTCTCTGCTGATGATTATTTGAGTGCACCTGGGCTATTTAGTGACAATTGTTGTCCATATTTTTGAACACTGACTGAATGAACATCGTATAACATACCAGTTGTTTCTTGTTATTTAGATGACAATATCTTCATGGATAAGACTGAAGAGAGAGATATTTAATGACTAACAGATTGGATTAAGACTCATTGAGAAAGATGTCAGCTTTGGAAACTTTTTGTCACCACTTAAAAGATTATGCAGTCTGACCAAATGATGCGGGAAGACACCATTGTACCCGTACTTCAGTTGTCGAATGTTTAATAATTAAACAGATTATTTGGTATGGTACATTGTCTGAACATTTTTATTCCCAATAACCACTAGGTATTATCTTGGACTAGCATAACATACAAAATACTTGGAGTCAGCCTAGTGTATTAGAGCACAAAGTACAAGTATTGTTCAGTTTTGCTACTTTTCTTTACTTTTCAAAAGTATCTTGGCTGACTGGCTGCTATAAACTTTCCACAGATCATGTATTTACTTGTGGCCTCGTGCCTCAGATCATGGTTGAAAAGGGTCTGACTACTCAGTTAACAAATATATAAATGAACTGAAAGGTTCATATGCAGTATTAATAAGGCATGAATTATCATACTGTAGGGATACTGCCAGGCTACATAAGGTTTATGTTTTCTTAGTTTTCTAAAAGTCACGATTTTACTGTTCTACAGATTTCTGATATTTTTTATCTGAAACCCTGTATATGCAACTTTTTGCATTTGTCTATTTGGTGATCTGTACCATTTGGCTAACAATTATAACTATTTGTGCATATTCTCCAATTTCAGTATGTGCTTCTGTGCACATAGCTGTTCAAATCGGTATTGAGGCAATACCATTTTTACAGTTCAGAAACCAGCAATGTACAAGGGTCTTTTATATCCATTAAAAGCTTAAGATCATAGAAGAATAGATGCTCACTGGATATACAGGCACATTTATCACTGCAAGGCAGAAATGCAATATTTAGTATTGGAAACGTGTAAAAACAGTTAGACAGCAAGTTGTGTGCACGTCATTTTTGGAGGCAGGTAACTATTGCAGGTGTTCATGCCCATGCTGAAAACTGCCCTGCACATTTAACTGGACTAGGTTGGGAGTGGTACCACAGTACCACAAAAGCTGGGCATTCTATTGTGTTTCATTAACGCTTTATTTACCTGAACCCTGGTTCTGTACCATAAAGAATATTCTTTGTAATGAAGAGCCAGTAATCCATGCCTTCACAATATATCAGGTACTGCAAGTGCAAGGAGCCGTTCCTGAATTCCACTGGAAAGGTAGTCCTACGTTTATGGGATAGTGGCACTGAATGGCTCTGAATTTTTTATGTAGTGGTAATATACAATGCTTTATGTGGAGACTTTCAGTGCTCCCTTATGGGGAAACGTTGAATATTTTAAATGTATTTCAGATCATGTCTGCATCATCTCTACCCCTGTTTATACTTCTAATCCAATGACAGTGATTGTATAGATTACACAGAAATGCAGAGCAGGTGTTATGGTGCCTGCAACTGCAATATGTAAAATACACTGGAATTGCTTAAGCCCTACTGGCTTAAAATCAAAGGCATATTAAAACACATGCTTAGAAGGCAACAAACTGAGCAAGCCCTGACAGATAAAACTGTCATTGGAAATGGGCTTCTCTTTTAAGACAAAATTCAGTAGACAAAACAGCAAGTAAGCTGTGGGTTTGCACTTAAAAGACCCATTTGTGAAAACAATGTAGAGTTGATTTTCTGTAAAGTAATATTGTATGAAGCTGATGAAGAAGTAATCATTATAACAAATGAAACATTCTTTACCTTGACTACTGCCAAGGAAAACACTTACAAGTTGATTTATTTAATACTGTTACAAAAAAAGAAAAAAAAAATGCAAATCCCTTTTGAAGTCAGTGTGGGTGGGCATAACGGTAGGGCTTGTGGAAGTTCAGACAGCGTGTGCCTCCTTTTGAAAAGAGAATAAAGCTGTCTAAAGGAGGTCGTAAACAAATCTGGACATGTTACTGATACAATTTGCATAAAAGGCTGCCAGCATTAATGGGAATTCCTCTCCTTTCAGTCCAGCCCAGCTCAGGCAACTAAGGAAAGTCTAGACCAAATGTCAATTTAATAAGATGTTGAAAATAAGCCACATCCCTCTCCGCCCCCTCCCTCCTTTCACCAGCCAGCCAGAATCCCTTGTGTTTTAATTGTTATAAACAGTGCTCCAGGAACTGATTCGGGTTTACAATGACACCTTGTGTTATCAGAGAGCACAAGGCAGTGATTTCTGAAAGTCCCGTTTTTTTTCTAATAGATCTGACTGCAGTAGCATCTGTGCAAGCAAACGGATCACAGTATTACTACACAAGAGCAGCGTGAATGGGAGAGATGCTTTTCATCTAGCTTCTGATTGCATTCTCCCTTTAGCATTTTCCCTCTGTTTCTGAAAGGATTATATTTTTCAGTATAAATAATTTATGTATTTGCCTTTTTATCAGAAGAAACCCACTGATTGTAAAGCCTCGTTTAAAGTGGGGTGTCTTAGAGACTTCAGATCTTTAGAAGCTACTAAAACAATCATCATTAAAAAATAAATACTTTCAAATAAAGAACAAGCATTTGCACATGACTGTGTAAAGCATTTTTCTTCTCTAATTAGGAAAATATACTTAGATGAAAAATGTAGGGGATTCATAGAAAAATCCTCCTTGAAGGACATATAACTCATAAGGGGATTAGATGAGGGACAATGAAATTATTTAGGGAAGAGAAGCACTGGATTAAGAGGGTGACATTGATATTTATGGGTATATTTAACCTGGAAGTGAAAAGAAATAGTGATGACATATTCCAAAAGTAGAGTGTTATATAATATTATGTACAACATAGTTGGGTGGGTGGTCTCTGTTTGGAAAATATTGGGGGATAGGCGTCATGAGTGGATGACTGAGAGATAAAAACTTAACTGTGGAATGAAAAAGACTACACTGATGTGATAGTAAAAACACTATAGAATGAACTGCTGTGGGACACTCTACAGTATAACATAACAAAAATATTGATGAAAGGTCTAGAGCAGTTATTCAAACATCACTTGTTTGGATGCCGTTTTCTTTGAAAATAAATGTACAGAATAAAATTGAAAGAAAGAAAAGAAGTGATATATATGTGCCAATGTGTTCTTGAGGCTTAATATCTTGGAAATCACTTGCTTGCTCATATATGTGAAATAAATGATTACCCGAGGCAACTACAGACTGTTATCAGGAGTTTCCTCCTTCTTGAGTAGTTAAGTGACCATGGAGTTGATATATATATATATATAATATATATATATATATATATATATATATATATATATATATATATATATAAATTTGAACATAATGGGGGTTTGTCCCCTTAATAGTGAAGCATGGGAGCTTGCCCTCTGAAGATACACTTTAGCCACTCCTTGGAACTACTTGTAACGAATGGGCAGATTTGAGGTCTTAGGAGTGATTGCAGGGATCTTGCATAGCTGGAAAAATTTCTGTGGGGCACACAGCTCCCTGTACCTCCCTTGCAGGGATTTATGCCCCCTATTTCTTCCTTTCCTACCACTTTATATAAGGAATACTGAAAATGCAGCACCTTGCTGAGAATTGCTATATTCTCTGTGTACTGACTTCCCTTACAGACTCTAAATTTATTGTAATGTGCACACACACACACACACACACACACACACACACACACACACACACACACACACACACACACACACCTGTTAAGTAAATGTATTATTCTATTTCATTAGGAACTATAGTACAGAGGAATAAGAAAGGTAAGGGATGTCTGCAGTTCTGGTTCACTTAGTGCACTTTTCTCTCCCCCCATCAGTTTCACATGTGAGCATTAATGGTCAGCGTATATGTGTATATGTATGCACGCATGTGTGTGTGTGTGTGTGTGTGTGTGTGTGTGTGTGTGTGTGTGTGTGTGTATGCTAGTATGCTAGTGTATACATCTCTGTCCTTTTACTATAACAGTAGATATATTTTAAATTAACGCATGAGTATGAACTTCTTTTTACATCAGCTGACTTAGAGTATGCATTTATTTTTAAGCTTTTGTCCTCAGGTAATGAATAAATATGCTTTTTGTTTTCAATGAATAAACCTAGTATATATGTAATCATAACCTAGGACAAAAGATCTATGCTATTCTTCCTTCATATTGTGTGTACGTGGATCATGTTTAGCAACTGTATTGATGTTGATCTCCCCGGTATTGCTGCTTTCTTCCTTCAGATTGTGTGTACGTGGATCCTGTGTAGGGACTGTATTGATGTTGATCTCCCCGGTATTGCTTTCTTCCTTCAGATTGTGTGTATGTGGATCCTGTGTAGGGACTGCATTGATGTTCATCTCCCAGGTATTGCTGCTTTCTTCCTTCAGATTGTGTGTACGTGGATCCTGTGTAGGGACTGTATTGATGTTCATCTCCCAGGTATTGCTGCTTTCTTCCTTCAGATTGTGTGTACGTGGATCCTGTGTAGGGACTGCATTGATGTTCATCTCCCAGGTATTGCTGCTTTCTTCCTTCAGATTGTGTGTATGTGGATCCTGTGTAGGGACTGTATTGATGTTCATCTCCCAGGTATTGCTGCTTTCTTCCTTCATATTGTGTGTACGTGGATCCTGTGTAGGGACTGTATTGATGTTCATCTCCCAGGTATTGCTGCTTTCTTCCTTCAGATTGTGTGTACGTGGATCCTGTGTAGGGACTGTATTGATGTTCATCTCCCAGGTATTGCTGCTTTCTTCCTTCAGATTGTGTGTACGTGGATCCTGTGTAGGGACTGTATTGATGTTCATCTCCCAGGTATTGCTGCTTTCTTCCTTCAGATTGTGTGTACGTGGATCCTGTGTAGGGACTGCATTGATGTTCATCTCCCAGGTATTGCTGCTTTCTTCCTTCAGATTGTGTGTACGTGGATCCTGTGTAGGGACTGCATTGATGTTCATCTCCCAGGCATTGCTGCTTTCTTCCTTCAGATTGTGTGTACGTGGATCCTGTGTAGGGACTGCATTGATGTTCATCTCCCAGGTATTGCTGCTTTCTTCCTTCAGATTGTGTGTACGTGGATCCTGTGTAGGGACTGCATTGATGTTCATCTCCCAGGTATTGCTGCTTTCTTCCTTCAGATTGTGTGTACGTGGATCCTGTGTAGGGACTGCATTGATGTTCATCTCCCAGGTACTGCTGCTTTCTTCCTTCAGATTGTGTGTACGTGGATCCTGTGTAGGGACTGCATTGATGTTCATCTCCCAGGTATTGCTGCTTTCTTCCTTCAGATTGTGTGTAATGCGGATCCTGTGTAGGGACTGCATTGATGTTCATCTCCCAGGTATTGCTGCTTTCTTCCTTCAGATTGTGTGTACGTGGATCATGTGTAGGGACTGTATTGATGTTCATCTCCCAGGTATTGCTGCTTTCTTCCTTCAGATTGTGTGTACGTGGATCCTGTGTAGGGACTGCATTGATGTTCATCTCCCAGGTATTGCTGCTTTCTTCCTTCAGATTGTGTGTACGTGGATCCTGTGTAGGGACTGTATTGATGTTCATCTCCCAGGTATTGCTGCTTTCTTCCTTCAGATTGTGTGTACTTGGATCCTGTGTAGGGACTGTATTGATGTTCATCTCCCAGGTATTGCTGCTTTCTTCCTTCAGATTGTGTGTACGTGGATCCTGTGTAGGGACTGTATTGATGTTCATCTCCCAGGTATTGCTGCTTTCTTCCTTCAGATTGTGTGTACGTGGATCCTGTGTAGGGACTGCATTGATGTTCATCTCCCAGGTATTGCTGCTTTCTTCCTTCAGATTGTGTGTATGTGGATCCTGTGTAGGGACTGCATTGATGTTCATCTCCCAGGTATTGCTGCTTTCTTCCTTCAAATTGTGTGTACGTGGATCCTGTGTAGGGACTGCATTGATGTTCATCTCCCAGGTATTGCTGCTTTCTTCCTTCAGATTGTGTTTACGTGGATCCTGTGTAGGGACTGCATTGATGTTCATCTCCCAGGTATTGCTGCTTTCTTCCTTCAGATTGTGTGTACGTGGATCCTGTGTAGGGACTGCATTGATGTTCATCTCCCAGGTATTGCTGCTTTCTTCCTTCAGATTGTGTGTACAAGGATCCTGTGTAGGGACTGCATTGGCATTCATCTCCTAGGTATTGCTGCTGATGCTTCTCTCTTCCTCTGTATGTCTTTCTAACATGAGCTGACCTTATTTGTGGAATGAAAGAAACGGAACTTTAACCTATGGCTCCTTAATACAATTTACAATGTATATGGCCCATGTATTGCTCAGTTCTCTGTGGATTAGCTCAGCTGTCTGTCATAATCAATTAACAGCTTATCTCCCTATTTCCTCGACTATTCTGAGTGTTTGTTACCCTGTCTGTATGAAAGAATACTTTCTTTATTTGCATCTGAGCCATCCATCAATCCATCTATCCTCACCCCCTTTTTCTCATTTTTGCACATGGAGTCAGGGTGTCACTTCAGCAATCACAATCATCTAGAGCCAAGGTTCACGCCACTGGGTTGCTATCCCTGCTGCAGCATCTGAACCATCCTCTACCTTTAAATATTTTGAGAACCTTTTCAGAATCCCTTTAATGTTTTTGGATACTTCAGTCATGATTCATAGGTTCCTTGTCTAGACTAAACTTACTTGCATCATTTTAATAAAGCTAGGAAATGTTGCATGTATCCTATAGATTTTTTTAAGCTAATAAAATGAGGAGTTTCAACTTTAAGGTTGTAGAAACAAACCATGCTTATATTGTACTCAAATGTAATTTTCTTGTTTGAATGTAGGATATTTTTTTTCCATCACTTGACTAATAGGGAAGGAACATTGCATATACACGACTTTGAAGGAGGAGGGGGAGTCTCCAAGAGAAAGAGTGGAGGAGTTCCAGCAAAAACTTGGGATAGTTAGAGCATATATAAGGTAAATGTGATTTTGATAACTCAGTGTGAGTGTGTTTGTGTGTGTGTGTGTGTGTGTGTGTGTGTTTGTGTGTGTGTGCGCGCGCGCATGCATGCATGTGCATATGTGTGTATGTACATGCTTTTCATAATATAAAATAGTCCAAGGAAAAAATATAGCAGTTAAGAACCATAATGAAAGTTGTTGTTGTATCTTTCGGCTTTTACTGGTTAGGGGTCGCCACAGCGGAACTCCGGTCCGCTAATGATTGGTAGTTGATTTTTACGTGCTGAGTTACCAGCCCTGACGCACAACCTTCAATGAAGGTACGCCCATTCACGCATGTCTCCATGCAGGAGACACTCTAGCTGAGAATTGAACCAGAAAGCGTCTTACTGTGAGGCGACAATGCTACCGCAGCACCACCACCGTGGGTAAGAACCATAATGAAAGTAAGATGCAGAAGTATGGCTAATGATTCAATTCAAATACAACAGAGCATGAAAAATAATGACCATGAAAAGGGATAGTGGGGATAGAGGGTGGGGAACTGCATTGTTGTCAAATAAATAGTTCTGCTTAGCATTAATGGAAAAAAAAGAAGGGAGATTTGTCTCTTCCAGTCAATAGAAATGACCAGTAAAAATATATTTCCTGTTGTTTCATAGAAGAAAGGGTTCTGAAAAAATTCTCATTAGTTAAAGTTGGAGAAAAAAATAACAGCATGAGATTTATGACCAATTTCTGAAAGAAGTAATGTAGGAATAGGTAAAACTGCTTATGGACCTTTTTTAGTAAACTTGTTGTAGGAATGTATGATTCCTGAAGACTGTAACATGACAAATGTGAATCCCAATCCCAAGAGTGGGAACAAGGCAAAAGAAGGAAACCACACACTTTTAATTTTAATCCTGGAATCAATGCTGAAGGAATGAATTTTAGAATATCTGGTCCTGAGTGAAGCAATGGAGCATGAAAGCATGAATTCAGTACAGGATATCCTTTGGCTAAGAAGCCGGGGTAATAGATTCAAAAGGGGTTCTGGACATGATTGGCTCTGGCTTTACTAAAGCATTTAATAGTAGATTGGTGATTACACCAGACAGACAGCAATGAAGGGGTTTCTAGCTTGGTAATGAGATAAAATATTGGCTGTACAATCAGGGCCGGTGTTAGCATTTTGGGGGCCCCCAGCAGATGTCAAGTTGGGGGCCCCCTGGGCACTTCAAGTCTATGTATCACCTTGTCACTGCCACCCTTCCTAAGCAGCATCTTAGTTCATACCACAAACTTTTAGGAGTATTACATACGTACTGATCTGTAGCTACAACAGGCCTATGTACGACACTATATTGGACCATCTCATAAAGAGATATTCACAGTTACTGGCATTTAGTTGCAACAATGATACATTGCAGCAACTTTATATACAGGTTTGGATTTAGGTGAAATGGCACCCTAGACCTACTGTTTCAGCACCCCACCCCCCATATACATACATACCCTCCAGTCCCATAATCGTGGGCTCCCCATACTATGCACACTACATTTTTCTTCATTTTCTCTCATTTTGCCTTATTCTTCATCTTTTGCAAGAAGCCATAACTCCCTATATGCCCTGAAGTGCATTTTAAAGATTTTTTTTTTCTTTTTACACAATCTTTTCAACCATTGATGACTTGAATAGAAATTGTGATTGAGGAAAGAAATTGTGTTGCTGTTTAGCTTTAGTTTTCCTTGAATCCGTTCAACACACCTTTCCTGACCAACTCAGCACAGTGATAACCATTTAGGAAATAACTCAAATAAGCCAGGGCCCAAGAAACCATGGGGTTATAGGTGTTCTGGGATGTATTTTAGAGCATTTTCTCAGCTGTTTAACCCAGTGGTGACCTAAATAAAAAAATGAGTAAGAAAAGAATTTCAGGCTTATTTTTTTTCTTTCAAGAAAAATACAAGCTGTACCCAAGACTTAATGTTCAAAAATGACAAAATTATAGCAACAATAAACTAGCAAACTAGTTGTCTGGATACATAAGTCCTGTCTGGGAACTGCCTGCCTCCCTACCCCCCCACCCCCCCCAAAAAAAAAGAGTGCCTAAGCATTGCTCTGGTGTTAGGCTGGGATGAAAGCAGAGGTTCAAACTGCCACAGTCATGTATTTCAAGTGAGTGCAGACACATATACATAGCATGCCTCCTCACTCCTCAGCCCAAACTGTCAAAGGCAGCTACCTGTATGCATTCCTGAAGTGAGATTGTGAGGGAAGTGAAACAAATGACTGCAGTAATGCATTCTGCTTTGTTGTTCCTAGACAGTACCCTGCCCCTACACAAGCCATAGTAACCTTCTTTCTACACCTCTGAGGTCTATGAGAAAAGTAAAAGAAAATGATGACCATACCTCAGGAATGCATACAAGTAGCTGCCTTTGACAGTTTGGATTGAGGAGATGTAAGAACCACACAACCCCTCCCCCCCCACACACAACCTACATCAGCTTCCTGTACACACATACCAAGCAGGGTTGGTATTAGCAATGGCTGCAGTTGAAGGCAGAGGCCAATATCAGCTTTATCCTAACCGGGTCATATCACAGCCTGTTCAGGTAAAAGATCATAATCAGAAAATGAATACAGTTTTTCTCCTCACTTTTCCCCAGCCAGCAACAGCTTTTGTGGGGCCATTACAAAATTGTGTTTATATCACGTTATCGAAAGATGAAAATAGCAAACGCTATTTCATCAGCCCCAAAACATCTAAACATGAAAATATCGAACATTCAGAACAGCAAATTTTTTCCCACGGAAAAAAATTTGCTGCTCCGAAACACATGCACACAACACAAGCACATCAAACAAACAGCAACCACACACATACACTTAAATTCCTACATCTAATGCTACACTAAACTAAACATACACTACTATCTACCCACTTACCTTAATCCAAACCCTAACCCTAAGGTCCGTCACTATCGCACACTCACCTAACCTGCGCCCTAACCCTAACTCACCTAAACCGCCCCTAACCCTAAAGTCTGTCACAATCGCACACACACCTAACCCGCACCCTAACCCTAACTCACTTAACCCGACCCTAACGTACAAACAATCGCACAGTTACCTGAACCCAGCCTGTAACTTTCCACCACAGCACTAAGAATAGGGAAGCCACAGAAACGGCCAACCGAATTCTTTCCCGAGGAAAGAATTTGCTGTTCTGCAGCTTCGCTATTCTTAGCGTTCGCCGAATAGTGTTCGATATCAGAACATTCGAAGTTTTAATACTTCAATGTTCTGATATAAACCCACAAAATCAAGGATGATTCAGTGAGCCCTCTGTATACAATTATATAATCTGGAGAGTGAGGGCACCCAGATTCTTAGATAATCTAAGTGTCTAAATGTTCTGTGACATATTTTATGCCTCACTTTTGAAATATAATTCCTTGTTAGCTACATTTTTTAATGATACCCAGAAGAATAATGTATGTGTCCTGGCATTACTGGGTGTGTGCACAGATAAAAATCACTGATACTTTTTACACACACACACACACACACACACACACACACACACACACACACACACACACACACACACACACACAAACACGAGTGCATGCACACAGACACACACACACACACACACACACACACACACACACACACACACACACACACACACACACACACACACACACACACCAAGTATAAGCTGTAGCAATACTACTTTTGTCCTACTGGTACCGGCACACCAGGTCAGTGACTGCTATTTAGCAGTTAACAAACAGTGGCATGTGTAAGTCACTTTTATTTACCAAAAACAACAACCAAGCCAAACAGCAACCAAGAAAAAACAGCAGTTTTCTGTTGAATGTCACCAAGCACGATAGATTCCACCACGGTTAAAAACAAAGTGCAAAACACAATTTATTAACGCAATTCCAAAATCACTTTTATTTACCTCAATGAGGAGTAATGCAAACCTGTCACTGTCCCCGATTTCACACACTTTCCCTGATTTTGCCCATAATTTTGTTCTGTCCTTCATAAAAAGTTTGATTTGCTTGTGAATCATTCAGGACTACAGACAGTCAATAAATCCAGACCTCAGAGTTTAATACTTATTGAGCAAAAAATGCATGTTGATGCAAAATGTGTTATTCTATTAACTTTTTAATTGAATTAGAGTAATATTT
The DNA here is from genome assembly GCF_019279795.1 of Protopterus annectens. NCBI lineage: Eukaryota > Metazoa > Chordata > Ceratodontiformes > Protopteridae > Protopterus > Protopterus annectens. Next base: position 301,461,504 of record NC_056750.1, read on the forward strand.
AAAACTTGATCCTGATTTTGAGTCTTTGTTCTGGTATTACTGGTATTGCGCTGAACCCTTCAGCGAAGAAGTTTGGAGTTAGAGTATCTGCTCTTCTGCCAGTCTTTATAAAACTCCCTGTACAGGAAAACCATCCCTGAAGATCAGAAGCATCAGCTGTTCTTAAACTCCAAGATATGCACTGAGATCAGTCACGCCAGGCTGATGATCTCTCTAGTGCTTACCTTGACTATGTTAATTACCAGCTTTATTATAACAGAGTCATATCATAGCCCTGTTCAGGTTAAACAACCTAATCAGGAAACTAATACATTTTTTCCTCCTCATTTTTCCCCAATCAGCCACAGCTTTTGTGGGGCCCGCACGCAGTCAAGGATGATTGGGGGGGGGGGGGGCTTACAGCCATGGGTATTGCAGGTACCTAAAGCTGAATGTGTTTGTTTTAGTGGAGAGAATGTCCACCACCAGGGTTTAACTAAGCCAGGGGCACTATGTCAGTGGGAAAATATTTAATGGAATTGTGAAAGCTGTTGCTTGATAAAACACTGTTACTATATCCAGCAATATCTTTGAATTTTAAAGGAGATATAAATAAGAGTTATTACCCACCTGGTTTATTAAATATGCAAGATTCCTGTACTAGCCTTTGTTGTTTTGACAGACATGTTACAAAATATCAAGATAAGATGACTTGCAGTGGTTGGGGGCCCCCCAGCGACCGCAGGGTTTGCTGGTGCCTAAAGCCGGCTATGTGTACAATGTGACAGACAAATACATGTTTAGCAAATGATAAATAAATAAATAATAATAAAAAGTAATACTAAGCAGGGTCCATTCTAAAGAAGGCATAGTTACTAGGAAGTCCCTTTATAGTCAGTAATAGGAGTGGGCCTTTTCAGTGTCTTTATAAGTTATTCTGCAAACCTGGAATTAAAAGCACAGTTTCTCAATTATATCTCAAAATGTGCAGTATGACTGATATATTTATTTATTTGACATTTGTTTTGTTTTACAGGAAAGTCTGTCTGGGATAATATCCCATTTTCAGCGGAGGCCTGGAAAGAAAAGCTCTACATTGGCATAATATGGTTACAGTTAAATAAAGTTATTACAAAACCTAATACAGAAGAAAAACATATTAGCTAAGTAAAAATTCAGCTTCAGTTCACACAGAATGAACCTGTTCACACATAGTGAAAATATTTGCAATTGTATAACAAGTTGAAAAAAATAAAAACTATTGTCAGTCAAAGTATTCACAAGTTGCAGTTCATAGAGATGGCATTAAACACACTGAGTACACTCTTTGGAAAAGAGACTACTAGATAATATAGCTTGGGCAAAAATATATGTGATCTTTGTCTAAGAACTAGATTGTCCTAATTCTTTCTCTCTGAACATAGTCAAAGTACGTGGGTGGTGGAATGAGGGATAGACTAGTTCAGCTGGGGGTAGTGAAAGAGCAGAGCCAGGTTTTATTTATTTATTTAGGTAGTCTTTTATGTATATAATATGTGTGTGTGTGTGTGAATGAAATATTGTAACATTAGACGGTGGAGCCGTTGGCTGTCCTGTGTCAGTGGGTGCCTATCACCTGCTAGGTATATTTCTGAGCAGCTGTATGAGTGTAGCATGATATAATTGCTGGTGTTACAAAGGCTAGGGCTACCTGGGTACTATCGATGGTGATGGAGTGTTTGCCCTCTGTCAGTGTCCTGCCATCCCCTGTTAGGTGTGTATGCAAACAGGTGCATGTAAACTGGGGACGACTGAGGGAACAGCTATAGGTGCAAGTTGCACCATATGTACACTCTGCTCTGTAATATGATCTACACAACTGTTTAGATACAGGCAGCATTCAAAGATGGGGTAATTACTTGTGTGTAACACTGAGATATATTTTACCTCAGTACTGTACGTCCTCATGTCTGTGATGCATCTTTGCTGGCAGAATGTGATTCAAACTGCTGGAAATAAATCTGCTCTTCATTTTTCTTTGATGCACGTTTAGGTTTCCAAAGTCCTGTAATCACCTCTAAGTCCCAGAGTGCACCTTATTTAAAATAATGAGGGTTCAGGCCACCTTTTATTATGAATCTGCACATTGCTGGCATGTTATTCATACACACTCATTAGGCAAGCTGCCTGTATACATATGAGGTGCAATGATGCACTACTCTTGATTCATAACCCTACCAAGGGTGTGAGTCTATGCTGCCATTTTGTTCTGCATTAGATTTGTCAAGATGGCTGATGATGCTAGTACCTCACAGAGAAGAATTGGCTGATGTGAAAAGGAGACCAAAACTTTGTTCTATCATCTGAACAGCCAGTTCAGGTGATGGTTCTTGGATCACTATGTATCTCTGTTCAGGAAGGATGATTCCTGGTATGACTTGGTTGCTGTGATGTCCACGGTATCTGACATCCCTTGTATTGGTCAGTAGTGCAAACACCAATGCAGTGATCTGCATTGTCATCACCTTGAAGGTCTCCTGACATGGGAAGAAGAGCTTACTAATGACATCTGTAATGGTACAACAAGTATTTCCAACTGAGCTGTTTTTGTTGCTTATAATAGGCATTTCTCTATTTTTATTTACTCTTGACAGATCCCAAGATATACTAGGTTGGCTGCTGTAGGTGGTTGTATGTCTATTGTGAGCATTATTGGTGGCAGCTTCTCTCTTTGTGTTACTTAATTATGTAGTACTGAGCGCAGCACTGTGACTCTGGGGCATGTTAGTTAATTATGTAGTACTGGGCGCAGGACTGTGACTCTGGGGCATGTTGGTTAATTATGTAGTACTGGGCACAGGACTGTGATTCTGGGGCATGTTGGTTAATTATGTAGTACTGAGCACAGGACTGTGACGCTGGGGCATGTTGGTTTAATTATGTAGTACTGGGCACAGGATTGTGACTCTGGAGCATGTTGATTAATTATGTAGTACTGGGCAGAAAACTGTGACTCTGGGGCATGTTGGTTAAGTATGTAGTCCTGGGCACAGGACTGTGACGCTGGGGCATGTTGATTAATTATGTAGTACTGAGCACAGGACTGTGATGCTGGGGTATGTTGGTTAATTATGTAGTACTAGGCAGAGGACTGTGACGCTGGGGAATGATTGCTAACTAGGTAGTACTGAGCACAGGACTGTGACTCTGGGGCATGATTGCTAATTATGTATTAATGGACACAGGACTGTGACTCTGGGGCATGTTGGTTAATTATGTAGTACTAGGCACAGGACTGTGACACTGGGGCATAATTGCTTATTATGTAGTACTGAGCACAGGACTGTGACTCTGGGGCATGATTGCTAATTATGTATTAATGGACACAGGACTGTGACTCTGGGGCATGTTGGTTAATTATGTAGTGCTAGGCACAGGACTGTGACACTGGGGCATAATTGCTTATTATGTAGTACTGGGCACAGGACTGTGACTCTGGGGCATGTTGGTTAATTATGTAGTACTGGGCGCAGGACTGTGACTCTGGGGCATGATTGCTAATTATGTATTAATGGACACAGGACTGTGACTCTGGGGCATGTTGGTTAATTATGTAGTATTGGGCACAAGTCTGTGACACTGGGGCATAATTCTAATTATGTAGTACTGGGCACAGGACTGTGACTATGGGGCATGTTGGTTAATTATGTAGTACTGGGCACAAGACTGTGACTTTGGGGCATGTTGGGTTAATTATGTAGTATTGGGTGCAGGACTGTGATGCTGGGGCATGTTGGTTAATTATGTAGTACTGAGTACAGGACTGTGACTCTAGGGCATGTTGGTTAATTATGTAGTACTGGGCACAGGACTGTGACTATGGGGCATGTTGGTTAGTTATGTAGTACTGGGCACAAGACTGTGACTCTAGGTCATGACTGGGCACAGGACTGCGACTCTGGAGCTGGGCAGAGGACTGTGATGCTGGGGCATGTTGGTTAATTATGTATTACTGAGTGCAGGACTGTGACTCTGGGGCATTTTGGGTTAATTACTTAGTACTGGGCACAGGACTGTAACTCTGTGGCATTTTGGTTAATTATGTAGTACTGAGCACAGGACTGTGACGCTTGGGCATGTTCGGTTAATTATATAGTACTGGTCATAGGACTGTGACTCTGTGGCATGTTGAGTTAATTATGTAGTACTAGGCACAGGACTGTGACTCTGGGGCATGTTGATTAATTATGTAGTACTGGGCATAGGACTGTGACTCTGGGGCATGTTGGGTTAATTATGTAGTACTAGGCACAGGACTGTGACTGTGGGGCATTTTGGTTAATTATGTAGTACTGGGCACAGGACTGTGACTCTGGGGCATGTTGGTTAATTATGTAGTACTAGGGACAGGACTGTGACACTGGGGCATAATTGCTAATTATGTAGTACTGGGCACAGGACTGTGACTCTGGGGCATGATTGCTAACTATGTAGTACTGGGTGCAGGACTGTGACACTGTAGCATGTTAGTTAATTATGTAGTACTGGGCAAAGGACTGTGACTCTGGGGCATGTTGGTTAATTATGTAGTACTGAGCACAGGACCATGATGCTGGGGCATGTTGGGTTAATTATGTAGTACCGGGCAGATGACTGTGACTCTGGGGTATGTTGGTTAATTATGTAGTACTAGGGACAGAACTATGACACTGGGGCATGTTGGTTAATTATGTAGCACTGAGCACCGGTCTGTGATGCTGGGGCATGTTGTGTTAATTATGTAATATTGGGCACAGGACTGTGACTTTAGGTCATGTTAGTTAATTATGTAGTACTGAGCGCAGCACTGTGATGCTGGGGCATGTTAGTTAATTATGTAGTACTGGGCGCAGGGCTGTGACTCTGGGGCATGTTGGTTAATTATGTAGTACTGAGCACAGGACTGTGATTCTGGGATATGTTGGTTAATTATGTAGTACTGAGCACAGGACTGTGATTCTGGGGTATGTTGGTTAATTATGTAGTACTGGGCACAGGACTGTGAAGCTGGGACATGTTGGGTTAAGTATGTAGTACTGGGCACAGGACTGTGACTCTGGGGCATGTTGGTTAATTATGTAGTACTGAGCACAGGACTGTGACTCTGGGGCATGTTGTTTAATTATGTAGTACTGGGCGCAGGATTGTGACTGTGGGGCATGTTGATTAATTATGTAGCACTGAGCACAGGACTGGGATGTTGGGGCATGTTGGGTTAAATATTTAGTACGGGGCACAGGACTGTGACTCTGGGGCATATTGGGTTAATTATGTAGTACTGGGCGCAAGACTGTGACTCTGGGGCATGTTGGGTTAATTATGTTGTACTGGGCAGAGGACTGTGACTCTGGGATATGTTGGTTAATTATGTAGTACTGGGCACAGGACTGTGACTCTGGGGCATGTTGGTTAATTATGTAGTACTAGGCACAGGACTGTGACACTGGGGCATAATTGCTAATTATGTAGTACTGGGCACAAGACTGTGACGCTGGGGCATGGTGGTTAATTATGTAGTACTGGGCACAGGACTGTGATGCTGGGGCAAGATTGCAAATTATGTAGTACTGGGCATAGGACTGTGACTCTGGGGCATGATTGCTAATTATGTAGTACTGGACACAGGACTGTGACTCTGGGGCATGTTGGTTAATTATGTAGTACTAGACACAGGACTGTGACACTGGGGCATAATTCTAATTATGTAGTACTGGGTGCAGGACTGTGACTCTGGGGCATGTTGGGTTAATTATGTAGTATTGGGCACAGGACTGTGATGCTGGGGCATGTTGGTTAATCATGATGTAGTACTGGGCGCAGGACTGTGAATTTGGAGCATGTTGGGTTAATTATATAGTATTGGGTGCAGGACTGTGATGCTAGGGCATGTTGGTTAATTATGCAGTACTGAGCACAGGACTGTGACTCTGGGGCATGTTGGTTAATTATGTAGGACTGGGCACAGAACTGTGACTATGGGGCATGTTGGGTAATTATGTAGTACTGGGCACAGGACTGTGACTCTAGGGCATTTTGGGTTAATTACATAGTACTAGACACAGGACTGTGACTGTGGAGCATTTTGGTTAATTATGTAGTACTGGGTACAGGACTATGACTCTGGGGCATTTTGGTTAATTATGTAGTACTGGGCACAGGACTGTGACTCTGGGGCATGTTGGTTAATTATGTAGTACTAGGGACAGGACTGTAACACTGGGGCATAATTGCTAATTATGTAGTACTGGGCACAGGACTGTGACTCTGGGGCATGATTGCTAATTATGTAGTACTGAGCGCAGGACTGTGACACTGTGGCATGTTGGTTAATTATGTAGTACTGGGCAAAGGACTGTGACTCTGGGGCATGTTGGTTAATTATGTAGTACTGAGCACAGGACTGTGACTCTGGGGCATGTCTGGGCACAGGACAGTGACTCTGGGGTATGTTGGGTTAATTATGTAGTACTGGGCGGAGGACTGTGACTCATTGGCATGTTGGTTAATTATGTAGTACTGAGCACAGGACCATGATGCTGGGGCATGTTGGGGTAATTATGTAGTACTGAGCACAGGACCATGATGCTGGGGCATGTTGGGTTAATTATGTGGTACTGGGCAGATGACTGTGACTCTGGGGTATATTGGTTAATTATGTAGTACTGGGCACAAGACTATGACTCTGGGACATGGTTAATTATGTAGTACTAGGGACAGGACTGTGACACTGGGGCATGTTGGTTAATTATGTAGTACTAGGGACAGGACTGTGACTCTGTGGCATGTTGGTTAATTATGTAGTACTGAGCACAGGACCATGATGCTGGGGCATGTTGGGTTAATTATGTAGTACTGGGCAGATGACTGTGACTCTGGGGCATGTTGGTTAATTATGTAGTACTGGGCACAAGACTATGACTCTGGGACATGGTTAATTATGTAGTACTAGGGACAGGACTGTGACACTGGGGCATGTTGGTTAATTATGTAGCACTGAGCACCGGTCTGTGATGCTGGGGCATGTTGTGTTAATTATGTAATATTGGGCACAGGACTGTGACTCTGGGGCATGCTGGTTAATTATGTAGTACTAGACACAGGACTATGACACTGGGGCATGTTAGTTAATTATGTAGTACTGGGCGCAGGACTGTGACTCTGGGGCATGTTGGTTATTTATGTAGTACTGGGCACAGGACTGTGATTCTGAGGCATGTTGGTTAAGTATGTAGTACTGGGCACAGGACTGTGAAGCTAGGGCATGTTGGGTTAATTATGTAGTATTGGGCACAGGACTGTGACTCTGGGGCATGTTGGTTAATTATGTAGTACTGAGCACAGGACTGTGACTCTGGGGCATGTTGGTTAATTATGTAGTACTGGGCGCAGGACTGTGACTCTGGGGCATGTTGATTAATTATATAGTACTGAGCACAGGACTGTGATGTTGGGGCATGTTGGGTTAATTATTTAGTATGGGGCACAGGACTGTGACTCTGGGGCATATTGGGTTAATTATGTAGTACTGGGCACAAGACTGTGACTCTGGGGCATGTTGGGTTAATTATGTTGTACTGGGCAGAGGACTGTGACTCTGGGGCATGTTGGTTAATTATGTATTACTAGGCACAGGTCTGTGACACTGGGGCATGGTTAATTATGTAGTACTGAGCACAGTACTGTGACTCTGGAGCAATATGGGTTAATTATGTAGTACTGGGCACAGGACTGTGACTCTGGGGCATGTTGGTTAATTATGTAGTACTGGGCACAGGACTGTGACGCTGGGGCATGTTGGTTAATTATGTAGTACTGGGCACAGGGCTATGACTCTGGGGCATGTTGGGTAATTATGTAGTACTGGGCACAGGACTGTGACGCTGGGGCATGTTGGTTAATTATGTAGTACTGGGCACAGGATTGTGACTCTGGGGCATGTTGGTTAATTAGGTAGTACTGGGCACAGGACTATGAATCTGGGACATGTTGGTTAATTATGTAGTACTGGGCACAGGACTGTGACGCTGGGGCATATTGGTTAATTTTTTTAGTACTGGGCACAGGACTGTGACTCTGGGGCATGTTGGTTAATTAGGTAGTACTGGACACAGAACTGTGACTCTGGGGCATGTTGGTTAATTATGTAGTACTGGGCACAGGTCTATGAATCTGGGGCATGTTGGTTAATTATGTAGTACTGGGCACAGGACTGTGACTCTGGAGCATGTTAGACACCATTTCATGCTTCTACATCATTGCACATTACTGGCTCACTGTAATCACCAACTTTGCGATGCTGCCTCTGTTCATTTGTAATAAACTGTAGGAATGCAGTCTGCTGTCCTGCATAATGGGAAACAGACCTGACTTTGCTGCATTGCTCATGGCCATGTTGCTATAGGAGTGTGTTGGGTTGAAGGAATCATTTACAGCTTCAACTTAAATGCGCATATAAGTGGAGGTGTGTTACTGCATTTGTATCGATGGCTTGCCTCTTTCTTTTGTCATCTGGTATAGACAGAACTTGTAGAGATGTTGCCAGCTAGTGCATCAGAGGTAGAGACTTCAGCCACAGTGGACTTAGTGGTATCTGTTTTCCTTTCCTGGATGATAGTTGCCATATTACCTCTGGGATCTAATCATTAATAGCAAATTTAGCTAATTTACTTTTCCATTTGTAGGTCTCCATCTTCCACCAGAGCTGCAGGCAAATCAACCCCAGTCTGTTGCTTCCCTAGTTAATGCAGTGGGTGAAAATTATGGTTAGTAATGCCTTGTCTGGGGAGGGTTTTGGCCCATCTTAGGTAGGTATTCTTTCTCATTTGCTGGTCTAGACAGAGCTGGATGCCAAGTGGAGGCTGCAGATGACCAGGTGATGACCTGCTCTGTTGCCATTCAGCAACCTTTGTTGCAGCCAGTAGCACAATCCTTGGTCTGGCTGTCTGATGCTATCAGGGTACTAGAGGTGGGTCTAGCCATTTCCACTAGAACATCCTGACCCAGGACAACTACCTACTGGGTCCAGTACTATGCCTCTATGTCTTTTGTTGTATGTTCCTATCCTCTCCCAACCATTTTTCTAACCTTTGTTTCACAGTCTGTGTGCTTCTCATGTCTGTCCTTTTCACATCCACCACTTTCTGTGCATGTTAGTGCATCTGTTTGCACCCACTGCTTGTTATCCCTTTTTTCCTCCCTATTGTTTCATTCACCACTCCCCTGTTCTCTTCTTTTTCTGTCACTATATAAAAGGGGTCCTTTGCCCACAAAAAACTACCCTACCTCAACCCAGCCTGCCTTACCTTACTATATTCCAGCTGTACATTCCTTTTCTTGCTTTCCTGTTCTTCCCCTTCAACTCATTTTAATGAACTAGTAAGGTGTCTGGATTGTTGGGCGCCATTTTACTGCTCCTTAACATTTCCTATACTACTTTTCCTTCCATTTGTGCACTAATTCTGTACCAACATACCCTTGCATATTTGGTGTGTTATGGTATTAGATCACAGATTAACCTTTCTTATGGACTTTTGGATATATCACTATACTTTGTTTATGAAGTTTGGCTGTCAGCACACCTATTCCATTCAATCATAGCTATCTGCCAACACAAGCTATTCACACCTATTTTGTTTACTGGACAAGTGATGAATGCATCTTTTGTTGATAGTTCCATCAATCACGAATTGTCTGAAAACAAAATAATTGAACTGTTTAAATGCAGTTCAAGCTAAAATATGTAGTTTTTAAATGATTTTGCATGACCTGATAATTGTAAATGCCCATTCTTTTAGTGTCTGTCCATTACTATATACCATATTAAGATCTTTAATCTTGGATGAAGAAGAGAATTGGAATTAAATAAAGAATCTGTGAAAAGTAAATGGCAGGATGCATAATTTCCTAGGATTCACCTTGAATTGACTGTTATTCTTTCAGATGAGGACAGAATCCAAACATTCTTCTAAGATGGTGAAATAAAAAAAAAAAAAAACAGGTACATTTGAATATCATTTGGCTAGTAGTGATATCGGATCTCTCTACCTTGTATAATAAATCTTAGTGGCAACATATACAAACACAAACACACACACACACACACACACACACACACACACACACACACACACACACACACACACACACACACACACACACATACACACACACACACACACACACACACACACACACACCCTACCTTCTGTTTCAATTAAGCTTGTCCTGCTTGCAAAGTTAATTTGTCCTGCTCTCATAGAAGCTGCCTGCAAAGTTCGTTCATAAGAGAGCAAATCCTGCAGTGTACTCATAAAAGCCCGCGACTCCTTCCTGCAGTACTGCGAGAGCAGGCTACTGCTACCCAGCCTGCTGACATTGTAGTCTGATCCCCTTCCAGTCTATGCAGTTGTAACTGAATAGACTTCTGGGAATCTCTGCTGTTGAATGCTGTCTTCCTAATCCAGACTACTGGTGAGACAGTCTGGATTCTGTGAGCATGCTCCAGACTGGTTCACCAGCAGTCCAGATATCGGGGAAAATGCCGCGAGTGCGCATGCGTAATGTCCAGGACTATGATTAAGTTTTGTCTTTTTATTTTATTTCATTTTTCTTTTATATTTTTATTTTATTTCATTTTTACAGCTGGGGGGGGGGGCTGCAGTCCTCCAGTCCAATAGCACAAGCTGCCCCTGTGTAATGCCCTTCTTCTAAGGGCTGGTTTTAAAGGCACACTGCTGTTTAAACCTGGTGTTTTATCTGCCTGCATAGTGGCAATCCAATTAATTTTAGCCACTTCTGTTTTATTAAGCATGTCACCTCCCCTTATGTCAGTTTTAATAACCTGAATCACTGAAAAAATAAATGAATGATTATTATTACTAGCTACATGTTTAGCTAGAGTATTTAACATATTCTTTTTAAAAGTTGTTTTAACTTCTGGTGCTGTTTGCCGGTTGGCTCTGTCTACTCACTTCTGTAGCATGAACAGGCTTAGCGGTGATGCATGGATGTCAACACTCTGGGCAGTACTGAGTGGAGAACATTCACCTGCTGTATAACTGTCTCTGTGGCACAAGGTGTAAGTGTAGTGACTTTAGAGACAAAACACCGGTGATACCGGGTTCAAATCCAGATACACTTATATTTACAAAGGGTGTCAGAATGTAATTTCTAATAACGCTTTGATTAGGGAAGTAACACTACATACAAATGGCTATCATTTTTCCAAGAAATGTATCAGTAATGCTTTGATAACTACAGTCTTCTAGTTAGCATATGCCATTAATGACTTACTTATGAAACCATGTTGATTGTTAATGTAATTGTTTCAGCATGACAATTATGATAATTAATGAAAAACACGCATAGTTTAGTTAAAATCATCTTGATCCCTCACATAGCCAATCTATATGTTTAGGACAGTATGTGTTGTGAAGTACGTATGTACCAGTATGTATCATAACCCAAACAGTATCACTCAGCTCATGAAAATCTATACATTTGAAATATATTTACAAGCAGTAATGCTGTCTCATACACTGGAATGTAGTTCCCAAGACTTCTTAAAGTCACACACATACAGGCCTATTTGAACTATATCTCCATTCATACTGAATGCATTATATTTGTAATGATCATGGTTGAAAGAGAGTGCTCATATAGCAATGAGAAATATTAACCTGGCTTGAAACATATGCAGATTTATTCCATAGGTTTGAGTCTCACCTAGCACAACTAACTTTACAGTGTGCAAGTCCCAACAATTTATGTCCCAAATCATCCTATTTAACCTTCCAAAGAAAAAGGCCTACAAGACAAGCCAATAAGCATGTCACAATTGACCACTGGAAAGGTCTGAATAGGTTAAGAATCACACTTGGCAATACTAACTGCCATTTTTCACACTTTCATTGCTGTTTGTTGAAATCCCTGCTTCATTGTCTGGCAATGGCTGTCTCTGCTTTCTATCTCACAAATGTGTTTTGCATGGTTGTGTATCTTTGTGCACTGGCTGTTAAATGCGAGACTGGAATTTGGCACCAGTTCAGGCACAGAGTTGCTGCTTGACTTATGCAGACAGGATGGGTGTGGGAGATGATAGTTCTAAATTTAGAGCACAGAGGTGAGGTGTGAGGAGTCCAGAATTTTTATGGCACTCCTTGGGAAGTGCTTCAAGTGTAGGCTGCTGCAAAGGGACTATACTGGGTTTCAGCATGGCTTGGAACAACATAGCGAAGGCTGTCTCTAGTGCAACCGACATCTGATCCACTTGGGAGAATTGTCATCACCACTATTGTGACCTGAAATGGTGCTAAAATGGCCTCCTTAGCTGATAGGAGGGTGAGTTCAGAACTGCTGACAGCCCTCACTTGTGCAAGTATACTGACCCATCAGCATTCAATTATATAGAATGCAGTAGAGAGCCAAGACTAGTATTCGTCATACTTTCATGTCTCTTCTCCTCTATTGTACAGCTGCTGAAGACATTGCAGCGAACAGGGAGGTGCATCGAGAGAGGTTAAATCACTTCAGAGAGGCATGGGGTACATATGCATCAGTCTTACTGTAAGCCCAGTAATCATAATTATATGCAGTAAGCTAATAGTGAAGTAAATACTTGCATTTATGGTATCATAGTAGTGCAACTGATTAATGGTACAACAGGCTAAGACCTTCCCATCATACTTGAATGTGGCAAAGGTATATAGACCGGGCGATCATAAGTGTATATGTAGTGAAATTATATAATCATGTGACATGACATAGATCCAATTCTCTCTCTTGTCTTACCTCACTCCTTCTCTCACTCTCTCCCTCCTTTGTATTTTTATTTTTGAGTATTTTATATAGCTTAAACGTGTTCTGTTGTCATATATTTATGCTTACAAAAATTATGACAATTCTGAGGGTGAGGACTAGATCCTCACTGTTCTCAGGCTTGATTTGGATGCACCTCTGATGTCCCTTACCTATCCCAGCCCCCCCAACCTTTTGTGTCCATTACAATTCCTGTCTGTCCTGTATGTCCTATATGTCTACGCCTGCTTCCTCATCTACCTGACCTACCTGACTGTCGCATCCCTAAGACCCTTCCCCAGCATTCCTCTCTCTTTGAAAGTAAAAAAAAATATGGGCTCCATCCCACAAAAAATAAAGAACCATACATAGCTCTCCAAATCACCTGTGTGTCTTCTTGCCAACCTGATTTGGTACAATTGGCTCTACAACATTATTCTGTTGTTGTCAGCTACCCTTGGTGTGGTGACAGTCCAAAATCAGCAAATTCTGCCTACAGTTCTGTATTTATGTTGTGAAGAAGTGGATAGCAATGCTTCTTTCCAATTACCTTCCTGCAGATTCCTCTATTCTTTCCCATGTGTTCTCTCCTCTGCTTGCCTCCCCATTTCACCACTTTCCCATCAACCCTTTTTTTAAATGCTTAATCTGGTCAGAAAATAAAATCACATACAACACACATGGCCAGAAATGGCCCATAAAAAAGCTTTCACTTTTTGTCCTTAGCATTTTCACAGAGTTTGGCATCAAGCACCGATACCAAGTGATGGTGAATGGTTGTTCATGACCTATGGCAAAACTTGTTCAGTTATTGCCATCACCTGCAGTGTTCTGGTTGTCCTGGTGTCAAGGTGTGTAAACATGCTGAACTCTCAGAATACAGACTAAAAGCAGAATACAGGCAACACTTGGCAATGCCCACTCTAACAGTGCCTTGACTGTTGGATGTAACAAAGTGCAACTTCCTCTGTGGAGTATTGACATAAATCTTTTGTCTGAAGATTGATTTTTGGCCATAGCATCAAGGGTTCAATTCCAGATGTATGTCACATTATTTCTTATTGTGACGTTGTACTTCTATGATATGCTTCATGACGTACATCTTATGTTTTGTCCAGATATGACCTTTAATGAACAGAACAGATTTTGAATGCTGTTTCAAAAAAGCATTTGCAAACACACCCATGACCATAAGTAAGATTTAGTAAACCACCCTTGTTCTACACGTCTTAATCAGGTTTTGCCTCTCCTACAGCTTCTTCATCCCCAGAGCCATCAGTTAATGATACAGAACATGACATATGAATACTGAGAACACCCCATAAAGATGTGCATTAATGACCCATAACACCAACCTTGATATTGTGTCTGTCCATCTCTATCTTCACCCCTTCTCTCTCACCCCTTTAAACTGTTGACCATTCATTAGGCTGGTGGATGTAAATGTCATCTTATGGCATTTTCATAATGTCATTACTTTGCTGAAGGCTAGTACGTACATCTTTCATTGGTTTAGTAAGGTACCAGTGTCCAATTAATAGTGTGATTTTGACATGTTCATAGGTTCATAGATAAGTACTAGGCTATCTGCCCGAAAGGCATTTATAAGCCTAGCCACAATGTGTTGGCTTTCGCGGCCTCCTTAGATTAGTTCCCTGTGCCTCTGTCCAGCAGAGCCACTGAAGTGATCCCCGTGGTATAATTTTCTGTTTCCAATCCACTCGTTAAGGCTTCTCTTGAAGAGTGCTAGCAAGGAGCTCTGCCTAATGTAGATTGGAATCTTGTTCCAAAGCATGGGAAGTCTCTGGGACATGAATCGATCCCTCCAGCACTTCCTATTTATTGTTGTGGTGAGGTTTAGATCCCTAGAGTGTGTGGCTCGTGGGGATAAGGTTTTCTTTAGGTGGAGCATGTCCATCAATTCTGGGTTGGACATGGCCTTGTATGTCAGGCAGAGATCACCTCTGAGCAGGCGGTATGCAACCGAGTACAGCTGGAGTTTCTTCAGTCGAGCTGCATAGGGCATCTGTTTGAGGCCAGTGATCCTCTTGGTGAGGTACTTCTGTGGTCTTTCCAGCTGTTGCAGGTTTCTTGTAATATACATCCCAAATGGGGCATTGTACTCTATAATGGGTCTGATGAGTGATGAGTAGAGGGGCACAATGACCTCTTTTGATCTGGATGCAAACCATTTTGTGATTAGTTGGGCCACATAGAAGGATTTTCTAACCACTTTGGCAATGTGATTATCAAAGGAGAGATTACTATCTACTTGGGTCCCCAGATCCCTTATTAAGTTTTCCATATTTAGGAAACTACCACCTATGTGGTAGTTTGTGGGTACTTTCTTATTTCCAAAGGGAATAACTATGCACTTTTTGGCATTTAGCTTGAGGCCATGATTTTGACACCAGGTATCCATCTCAGTGAGACCCTTTTGGAGGATGTCTGTGTCAGCCGGTGAGTCAATTATAGCCCCTAGTTTGCAGTCGTCTGCGATCTTGGTCAGCCATAGTCCTCCTGTGCTTGTCTGTACCTCTGAGAAGTATATGCCAAACAGGAGGGGTCCTAGGACTAAGTCCTGGGGAATGCTACTTGTAACCGGTTTAGAGTCAGACCTAGCTCCCGCAACTCTCACCATGTGGGTTCTGTCCGTGAGTCAATTGGCAACCAATCTTGTGACATAGGGGTTTATGTTCAGGCTGGTGAGCTTGTCTATAATACCAGAATGGGGAATGGTGTTGAAGGCCTTTGCGAGGTCTAGGTAGGCTGTGTGTACCACCTTTCCCTCATCTATAGCCTTGGTAACTGTCTCAAAGAAGTCCACCAGGTTTAGGAGGCATGATCTGCCCTTAACAAAGCCGAACTGGGTAGGGTCCAGTGTTTGGAGGTTCCCAGTGTTTCTGTTAATGAGTTCCATGATGATGCGCTCCATAGCCTTGCAGACCAAGCTAGTCAGGCTTACAGGGCGAAAGTTCCCGGGGTCTGTTGTGGCTCCGCCTTTGTGAAGCGGAATAACCGTTGCTGTGCACCACTCTATTGGTACATAGCCTGTGGAGAGTCTGAGTTTGAACAGTGTGTTTAGGTGATTGGTTAGTTCATCTTTAAGCTCATGTAGGACACAGCCTGGGACACCATCCGGTCCCATTGATGCTGTGTTTTTGACTTTGCAGAGGGCTATTTTAACCTGAGTGTCTGTGATTTCAGGGGCTCTAAATTCTTCTGGTATGGTTATGGGCCCTTTTGGGGGTGAGAGGGGGGTGAAATTTGCACTGAATCTGTCTGCCAGGATGTTGGCAATATCAGTTGGTTCAGTGTATTTTGTGTCATTCTGCACTAACTCGAGCAGATCTGAGCATTGCCACTTAGATTCTTGACATAGCTAAAGAATGCCTTTTGGTTATCTTTGGAGTCCTTGGCAAGTTTTCTTTCAAAGCTAGCCTTGGACGATTTTATAAGGGATTGTAGTTTCTTGCTGATACTGATCAGGGATGTCTTCACTTCTTGGGATTTTACTCTTTTCTGTACTAGTTTCCTCCTTCTGTTGTATAGCTTGTTTATGGCAGGGGTTCACCAGACTGCTTTCCTTTTCTTTGTGGAGTGAGTCTTGGTTTTGCTTGGGATAGCATGATCCATGCATTCTTGTAGGTGCCTGTAGAATGCATTAGTAAAGGATTTTGCAGCTTGGACAACATTATCCTTTAGCATGGGGGCTTTGAAACTTTCCACCTCTATCTTAAGTAACGTGAAGTATGCTTTTGAAAAGTTTTTCACAATGGTTTCCTTGTCCGGGGGTGGGGGTGGAATGTGGATAGCCAAAATTATTTGTTTATGGTCAGATCTAACCAGCAAGGGGTTGCCCTCCAGTGTGGAACACCAGTCGCCCATGTTGGTGACGACCAGGTCCAATATGTTGTCACCTCTGGTGGGAGTGTTGACCAGTTGTTCCAAGGTGTTTGAGTTTATAAATTTTAGGAAATGTTGGGCAAGGAAGTTAGTACTTGAGTAGTTCTCCCAGTTAATGTTTGGGTAGTTGAAATCACCCAATATTAGGGTGTTTGGTAGGATCTTTATGCTACCCAGTGTTTCCAGAAATGCAGAATGGGGGTCCTGGGACATGGTGGGTGATCTGTAGCAAGCTACAATTTGATTTGCAGTTTTGCCCATTGTTAGTTGCACGTGAATAATCTCTGAAGCATCGTGCTGTGCCACTAACCTGGCGGTGTGGGTATCCTTGATGAATATGGATACTCCCCCACCTTTTGCATTTCGGTCCGGGTTCTGTGGCGAAATGTATGGTATGAGTTGTAGCCTGGTAGTGCTGGGGTGCTCTCTGGAGCCTTAAACCAGGTTACTGTTACTGCACATATATCGATTTTCTCCATACTGAGGAGTGCCTCGAGTGCGTGCATTTTGAAGTTTAGACTTCTGGCATTGAATAGTATTACCCTCAGATTTTTGCTATTTGTGCTATTTACGGCGGTGGGTTTGTCTTTTGAGCCTTGCGTAAAAAAGTGTGAATGTGTTGAACCTTGTCTAAAAAGGTGTGAATGTGTGAATGAGGATTTCCTTTGTGGTGTGTTGAGATAATGATCATGTCTATAAACTTAATTTTGTATTTTGACAAAGGTTCAAAGCCAGCATTAGGTGAAACTCTTACTGCCTGGTTTTGTAAGTATCTTTCACTTGTATGTGTTGCCTATGGATATGTCTAGCTCCCTTCTCTTTAATTAGTTGTAGTCCTCAGCATTTTTGTGAGGTCTTGCAACAAGCAAGTATATTATGTGATGCTAAATGGCACTTCAAGTGTTATTGCAAAATGTGGTGGGTTTTGCCTTAGACCACATTGCCACTGTTAACTTAGTGCAAGTAGCAGTACATCCACTGTGCTATAATAAAACAAACTGTGGGTAATAAACTGTGATACAGTTACTCTCCCATATGTAACAGGCTGCTGGGATATCACATAAAGTGTAAGGGGGCTTATATAAGTGTAATGAATACTGTTGCCTTCCTAATGCATGTATCAAACATGTTGCTAGTGTCTCTTACAATGTGTGATAGAAACTTATTATGGCATGAACTCCTCTGTGGTGCGCTGAGATAGTCAATCTGTTTGTAAAATTTTACTTCTACTACCAAATGTCTGAAATCCTGACATATGTTATGCAGTAATATAATTTTCTCCATATCAGTATTACTTGTCTAAATGTGTGCTACATCTGTTATCAACAAAACTGCACCCTCTTATCAACATTGTGTTTCTAATGTCATACACTTTCCTCAACCATATGTATGTAAATGTCTTGTTTATTGTTACTGCTCAAGCTTCTCTATCCCTCTATAAATCACTTAATGGCAGAGAGCAGGACACATTCTGAATGAGGAAACCAAGTAATACAAATGCACCACAAAGATGTTCATAAATGTGCCATAACACAAACTCTTGTATGTCTCTCCATTTCCGTGACACATGAGAGTTTGTGTTATGGCATATTTATGTGTCATCACCTCTGCTGGCTCCTCACATTATAATGTATCATATTTTATAGGCTGATATATGAAATGTTCATTTTATACAATTTGGTTCCTGTCCTTACGGTGAGGAAGCATAATGGCCACAATTCACACCACACCCTGCCTTACACACATAGTTAGGATACGTGCTCAATCATAATTATTATTTTAAAATACATGCCATCCTTGTCATGTTTTACAGACTGTACACGGAATTAACTTGGCTTTCCCTTGAAGCATGGCAGACATATAATAGATATCAAAGTTTATTTCAGTAGGAACTACTAACACAATTTGGGCAATCAAAGTATTTAGGTTGGTCATTCCTATGTAGACTTACAGTCATGACCAAATTTACTTAATGAGAATCACATTCTGACACCCTTTGTAACATTATCACATCCTGACACTCTTTCTAATATTATCACATTCTGACACACTTTGTAACATTATCACATTCTGACACACTTTGTAACATTATCACATTCTGACACCCTTTATAACATTATGACATTCTGACACAGTTTGTAACATTATCACATTCTGACACCCTTTATAAAATTCTGACATTCTGACACAGTTTGTAAAATTATCACATTCTGACACAATTTTTAACATTATCACATTATGACACCCTTTGTAACATTATCACATTCTGACACACTTTGTAAAATTATCTGCATACTGGATTCAAACCCTGCTTCACCTCTGCTTTTTCATGTAGTTCACTGAGCATACACCTTGTGCCAAGTTAGGTAACAGTTGGATTTTCTCCACTCAGTGCTGCCCAGAGTACAGATTGGTGTGCATTGCTGATAATCCTGTTTACATTAGAAAAGGCTAATGAAATTAAAATTTTCACATCTTTCCTTCAGAAATGAAACCTGTTTGCTGGCCACCTAATGTCGCGCAAATGGGAAGGCAATCACAGCAATTTATTTTTTAATAAAGCTTTGGCACTAACATGTCAAAGGTAGAGACTAACATACAAAGTGTACATCAGCACGGCACTGAGCAAGTACTGCCATGACAAATGTTGGCATCATGATATGTGAATCATTAATATAAAACAGATCTGTTCAACATTTAGTCACAATCAGACCATTTCCTGTCTGCTCCTTATTTGTACAAGGGGTGGATGGGAGCACCACTGAACACTGCTACTTCACATTCCAAGTTCAACGTCTCAAATTAGAATCATGCATGCACAAATACTTTGCCAGTGTCCACACAGATGAGTTTCTCAGCATTGTGCATTGGAAGAGATATTGTTACCGAAGGTTATTACTTCATTAAATGGAAATGCCTTACAGTATTTGAATTGCAGTGAACTGTATGGTTGACTAAGCACTTTATTCTGTACAGTTATGTCTGCACTGCAGCACTTAAACTTGCAAATGATATACGACCACATAGAGCCTTGGCATCCAAACATCATCATTACTTAGCTGTACTGCATTGGAACATTGTTTTGCATTGACAGTGCACATTGCCCATGCATTAGCAGATAACATTGGTAATATCAGCAGCATTCATTAAGGTGAGGATACGTGACCGTTTCATTATCCATCTTGTGTTTCACAAGTGTGTGTGTCTCATCTACACAACATCATGTAAAACAGGTACATGTCAGTCTCAGTTCTACATATACATTAATAACAGCATAGCTAACCTAAGTCAGCAGTATGTATTTAATATTGATCAGAATATCTGTCCTTCATATCAACAAATATGACTTTGCAAAAAAAGTTCAACAGCACAATATCTTCTCTGACACATAATGAGAAAATAATCCTATGTACACTGGACTGTCACACTGTAGGAGTCAGTCTTCTCCGGTGTACTCTCACACCACTAAAGTCAGAACTCTCCTGATGTGCATCAATATAATACATTTGCATGTAGATTGTGTCAGTAGATAGGTAGGGAGTTCAAATACAGCCATGAAAACCTTATGAATGTATGTGTGTGTGTATGAATGTCAATGGAGGCAGCAGTGTCTTACACTTCTTAACAGAGACATTTAAATCCCACATAGCTGTAGCAGTCACACACCTCTCCTTTGCAAGACACAGCTGATATCATCTCTTCAAAGATGCAGTGTGGCTCACATGCAGTCAGACTTTTTCTGTGACGTGTCTATAATACACTTGCATGTAGATTGTTTCAGTAAATAGGTAGGGAGTTCAAATACAGCAGTGAGAACCTCATGACTGTATGTGTGAATGTAAATGGATGCATGAGTGCGTTGCATCTCTTAATATTGGCAACATTTAGAATCCCACATGGCTGTAGAAGTCATTTCTGCACACACATTTCCTTTGCATGACACAGCTGATGTCATCCTTTCGAAGATGCAGTGTGGCTCACATGCAGTCCGACTTCTTCTGTGGTACGTGCCTGTAATATACTTGTGTGTAGACTGTGTTAGTAGGCAGGTAGGGAATTTGAATACAGTGACTATCTTCTGTAAGAGTGTGTTTCTTCCTCTTACTGTGCAGAACAGACTGCACATACAGTGTGACCACTTTTTAGTAGAAACCTTGAAGTAATACACAGTGGTGATGTCATTCATTAAAATGTACAGTGTCAAATTTGTAAAATAAATTTTGAGTGGCACTTGTGTTTCAGCAAACTATTGTTAGCTTGTGATGTTAGGCATATAGTTCAAATCTTGAAGTCACTGCTTACAGTCAGTGTACACGTTGTTAACAGTGTTGTCACCCACATGTGCTGTGCTCATGTGTAGATGTTGTTTCCTCTTACAAGAGTTTATTCCACATTTAATTTTGAAACACTGTATTAAAGACTGATGCTGTCTCTTGAATACGTTATCCTTCCATACCAGTTGTAGAAAGACACCTCCTCAGGACCGAGGACATGAGACGAGGTAATGTATGTTGTTGCCTAAGTAAGGCGGGTGCTCCAACATGGGATTATATCCAAATTGTACATATTTGTTGTTCTGCAATCACAGTGACAACAGCAGGTGGCCACAGGCGTGTTTGGGTATACCTAGCAACAGGCAATTTTGTCTTGACATACAGGAGCAAGCAAGATTTATAAGTAATTACAGGGACACATATTTCTTGATTCATAAAGATGATGTAAAATGCTTTCACATAACCACAAGTATAACAATTGGCGATGGAATTACATACCACGGCACATTCATTGATCCCACTCTGGTGCTGATTTTCTCCACATTTATTCAAGTGTTCCAAACCAGCTTTGAATGACTGTAAACAGTTGTGTCCTTGAATGTTCTGCAGGAATGACAGCCCCCCCCTTCTAATGCATATATATAGAGTGGCAAAGGCCTCTACCATCCATTTTATCAGATAAAAATTATGGGCAAAAAAAGTACATCTGCTGTAATGACTTCACACAAATTGAGTTCAACAGCTGTGATAATCCCACTGTGGTGTATAT